>NW_021963911.1:0-47143 GCF_901765095.1 Microcaecilia unicolor
GTACAATTTGAAATGGGTGGGGGAAGGGGGGGGATGCCAAGCAGGGATGCAGTCCTGAGATTGGTCCTTGGTCATGGATTCCTCCCAGAGGACCTCTATGCCTGTATTCATCCGTGAATATACCAGAATACGATATCAGCTTTCTAACCCAGCGAGGCATGGAGGTTTCTGGGAGAGATACGAAGGGGTACGGGGGAGAGGGGACTGGAAGAACTACCGGGCCGTACCGATTAGCAGACCCGACCTGGTGCAGGTAACCCTTCTGGTTCGAAATGAGGTCTCTATCAGGGGCGGACCCTGGCCTTCTGGCTACAACGGTACGCAGAATTGCGTACCCCCTTGTCCAAACTCCCGGACCCAGTAGGGTGTGGGCTGGAGGTTGGGGTGCGCAGGTTAGGCTGAGGCAGGCAGGGCATGTCCACCCAGCACATTCCCTCCTCGGCGTTCATCGGCAGGGATCGGATTCTCTGCTTTTATAAGGGGCAGCCACGGCAGTGGTCACAAGTGCGGGTCGTTTAGGACATTTTAGGTATGTCATGCCCAGGTTGTGCAGTTGTGGAAAAGTGCGGGTCTAAGGAGCATCCCACGGAGTCCTGTATGTCTATTCGGTGCAACCTGTGTGGGGGTCTGGGGCATGCATTTCGAGCCTGCCCTTGGGCCTCCCATAATGGGGGTGAGGAGGAGATAGATAGGGATGGTTCAGGTCAGGGGGAGGGGGGAGGGGAAGCAGACCATGATCAGGTTCCCGGGGCGGGGGGGGGAAAGGGTCCAGGGAAGGACAGGGACAGGTAGATGGGGGGGGGGGTTGGGGGGAGGGTCGGAAGCGGCAGGAAGGGGAGGATGAGGGCTGGACGCGGGTGTCCAAGAAACAGCGAAGAGGAAAGGGGGGAAGGGGGGTGGGAATGGGGATAGAAGTAGGGAAATAGATTCAGGGGTTTGGAAGAGGAGGGAGGGGTTGAGGAACTGGCTGGTGAGGAGGTAGAGGATGGGGGTAGCCGGCAGGACGGGTTGGGAGGTAGGGGAGAAGGAGTGAGGGAAACAGCGGGTAAGAGGAAAGAGAAACGGGGGGAGAGGGTTTTGAGGGACAAAGAGGGGGGAAGGGTAGGGGGGGAGGGAGGGTGGATCGGGGGAGGGTGACAGCTGATGCAGGGAGGGCGGGAGAGGAAAGGAAGGTAAGAAAGGATGTAGTAATGCAGGCCCGTGAGGGGAGGAAGGAAGGGTCGGAGGCGGGATTGATGGGAAGGGTGGAAGAAGAGGAGGTAGTAGGGGTGGAAGAGGGAGGAGAGGAGGGGGGCAGGTCGGTTGATGATCCCCAGGGAGGGAGGGAGGTGGGTGAAGACAAAAAGAAGATAGGGAGGAAGAAAGCAAGGGTGGGGGAAGGGATGTTTAAGCTAGGGGTCCGGGATGGGCGGAGGAGGAAGAAGAGGGTGGAGGGGAAGGGACCACGGATGATGGTGTGGAGAGAAGGAAGGCAGCCAGGAAGGCGGGGGGTGTGGTAGCGAGGACTGATGGCGGGACTGCTATTGGTGTTCGCCACACTTATGTGGCTAGTGTCGCCTCCCAGAGGGCAAGAAGCTTGGCATTTGATGGCCTCTCTGCTGGTGGAGGCGGACTGTTTCCTCCTCCAGGAGACCCGGTTGCAGACGCTGGAGGACATCCGGCGGGCAAGAGGGCCTGGAGATGGGGACCCTCTATCTGGGGTCTGGCCGGGGAGAGGTATGGGGGGATAGGCATCCTCTTTAAAACCAATAAGGTAGAGATTCAGAGGGTGTGGAGCTGGGTATTGGTAGGTGTTTGGTGTTGGACGTAATATTGCGGGGGGTGGCCTTGCGGGTGATTAATGTGTATGGACCGCAAAGCAAACAGGGAAGGTCTGCATTGTTCAACAAAATTAAGCCTTACCTATACACTTCAAGGCAGTTGGTGTGGGGAGGAGACTTCAACACTATCTTACGGAAAGAGGATAGTGGGGGGGCGGGCACCACAAGTACGTTATGATGGGGTTCGACTAGCGGGGGATTATGAAAGGAGCAGGGCTGGTGGATGTACATATTGCACTTGGTGGTGGGAATCAGGGTTTCACCTTTTCACGGGGCACCTGTAGGAGCAGAATTGACCGGTTTATAGTTCGGGAAGGGGCATGTAGGCAGGCACCTAGGGTGGTGGAAGTAGATTTCTCTGACCACAGGATGGTGATGATAGAGTTTGGGGGGAGGGGGGGCGTGCAAACTAGGGAAAGGGTTGTGGGAGATTGAATCTCAAATGGTTGAAGGAGGGGGTGTTGCACCAGGAGTACCTGGAATTCCTAGCAGACCAGGTGTCCATTCAGGGTGTCCTTCCCTTCCCTCAGGGACTGGTGGGAAGTACTGAAACACCGCACCAGAGGGTTTTTTTCTCCGTCAGGCAAGGCGGGAGGGAAGGGAGGCCACCCGGTTGGGGATCGCCCTGAGAAAGCGACGGGATAATCTAATTTCCCGGGGGGGGGAGGAAGGAGGATATTGAGGGTACTGCAGCAGGAGGTTGAAAGAGTACAGTACAACCGCTACTCTTCCCTCGTCTACGAGCGGGACTTCGGGAAGCTGCTTGGTCCGGACCCGTATGACTGCTGCAAGGAACGAAGGGAGAGGAGGGTGGTGGTGGGGTTTAGGGATGAGGGGGGGGTGCTCCAAGAATCCAGGGAAGGTATTTTGCGGGTGGTGGGGACGCATTTTGGGCGGGTTTTCTCGGACCTACAGTTGGGGACAGAGGCCATGGGAAGATATATTGAGGGGACCCCGGGGGTGGGTAACTGGGGGCCCCATCTTCAGGTCTTAACGCAGCCGTGGACGCTGGGTGAGGTGGAGGAGGCCATTGGGGCCTTGCGGCGCAGAACAGCGCCGGGGCCGGATGGACTTCCGGCGGAGTTTTACCAACGGTTCAGGGACCAGCTGGCGCCGCTCTTGCTGGAACTCTGGGAGGAGGCGCGAACAGGAGGATCCTTGCCGGAGTCTATGGGAGGATCAGCATGGTCCTCCTTAGCAAAGGCAAGGACCCTCAAGACGTGGCGAACTGGCGACCAATAGCACTATTGAACAGCGACCGGAAGATCTTCGCCCACATGCTTCATGCTCGCATGAGGAAGGTCTCCGGTGAAGTGCTAGCAGTCCCGCAGAGGTGTGGGGTCCCAGGAAGGGGGGTGCTGGAGGCAGTAGCCTGGGTGAGGGAGGCTTGGAACATAGCCAGGTGGGAGATGGTAGGTTGGTCGTGGCCTTGGACCAGGACAAGGCTTTCGACCGAGTGCAGTGGGAGTTCTTGTGGAAGGTCCTGGATCACTATGGCTTCCCGGGGGAGTGGATCGCACAACTGCAACTGTTGTATGCTGGGGCGCGATTTTTTTCCCCTGGTGAATGGATGGAGGGGGGCGGAGGTGGGGGTCACGGCAGGGGTACGGCAGGGGTGCCCATTGAGCCCCTGCTGTACGCTTTTGCCATAGATCCCCTGGTGCGGAGGCTAGAAGGAGGGGGGGGAGGGAGGGCTCAGAGGGGTAGAGGTTGGCAACAGGGAACGTATTGAGAGTCATCGCTTATGCAGACGATGTCACCGTTTGGGTGGCAGACCAGAGGGAGGGGAGGATGCTGCGGGAGACCCTTGAAGAATATTCCAAGGCATCGGGGTCACGGGTAAACCTGGGTAAGTGTACTAGCTTGTGGGTGGGTCCAGAGGAACGGCGATTTAACCTAGGGGGCGGGTTTCCTGCAGGGATTGAAAGAATGCGGGTGTTGGAGTGTATTTTGGGGGGGGGGGATTACGGGCGGGAGAGTTGGGAGCAAAAGATATCGGAGGCAAGGAAAAGGGTGGATCGTTGGAAGGGGTGGGCGGATGTCCATGGCAGACAGGGTCCGGTTGTTGAAGACCCAGATAGTCCCCATGTTCCTCTTCTTGAGTTACATTCTGCCTTTTGCCGGAATGCTGTTTCACTTCATTGTACAGCGTGTTTTTTTCAACTTTTGTGGGGCAACAGGATGAACCCGGTAAAACGCAATATTACTTACCGGTCGCGGGAGGAAGGGGGGGTGGGGATGGTAAACCCTGTCCTTGCTATTCTCCTCTCTGTTCATCCAGTTTAAACCTTGGGCGGGGGGGAGGGTCGGAGGCCCCAGGGTGGGCACAAAGTGTTGTGCAGTGGTGGGAGGGATTTTGGGGCCCTTGGTGGGGAGGGGGGAAGGTGGGGAGGTTGCGGAAGGGTTTCCCAGAGGGGGTAGGCTACTACAAATCCTTAGTAAAGCTGGTCCGGTTGTGGGACATTACATGGGAGGAAATAAGGGCGGGGCAGAGGGAGAGCTGGGTGGAGCGGGTTCGCTCCCAGCATTTCTCATCTCCCCTGACTCTTAGGGATGCTCCAGGGCCCGTGCTGAGGCAGGGCCTGGGCTTTATTTCATCTAGACGACTCCCGAACAAGTACAGGGACATTGCCTGGCTGTCCCTTCACGGTAAATTATATGTTAGGGCAAATATGCACCGAAGCATGCAGGACCGAAACTGCCCGAGGGGGGAGTGTGCTGGTCAGCTGGAGACGATGGACCACTTCCTTATGGAGTGTCCATTCTCCAGAGCAGTTTGTGGAAGAGTGGCCGCCTTGTTGGCCATCCCCAGCTTCACGTCCTACACCTATGCAGACTGGGTGTACGGGAGGCAGCAGGGGACGGGGCGGCTGGAGCCAGGTACCGCCTTCCTCATATCAGTGATTATCAGGTACTGCCTGTGGGTGGCCCGATGCGGGGTGTCTATGCGCCAGGAGTGCAGGTCGGCTGAGCAGGTTTCCTGGGACGTTGTCCGAGCCGTCCAGGAATTGGCACGCTGGGAAAAGGTGGAGGGGGGGGGTACTTAATTTTGGGGTTTGGTGGAAGCATGTACGCTTGAAGTTGATTTGAATGTATGGTGTGGGGGGGATTTGGGGGGGGGACGGGTTTTATCGGGTTTGTATTTTTTGTATAAAAGTGTAGTGGGGCTGGTTTTACAACGGCATGATGTAATGTCTTGAATATTGGTTTTTTCCGTTTTATTTAATAAAGGAATTCTCCAAGCGTCCACCACATTGACCACTAGGCTACTCCAAGGACCTGCTTGCTGCTCTAATAGGACTGGCCATAGCATCTGAGGCTGTCATAGAGGCTGGTATGTACTGTTCTCACAGCTTTGGGGAATGGGAGGGGATCAGTGACCACTGGAGGAGTAGGACACCTTTTGGTAGCTCAGTCATGATTGAAACAGGTCTAGCCAAAAACATCTTAATTGTGGCTCTAGACATTTTCATTTTGTTCCATTATTGCAGAAAAATGTCTTTCTTGTAGTGCTGGGCAACCTTTAAAGCTGAAAGCAAAAATTCACAATTTTTCATTCATTCACATTGTCAAAATTTAGAGACATTTGAAATTTGTTATTCTTAATGGACGAAAAAGACCTCAAAAGTCTTTGCACAGTAGCAAGAGTAATTTCTTTGTGCCGGCACTTTATAGACTACGGTATTATCATAGGTCAAAAATCCTCCACTTATTTTAGGTAAACTTTATAATTTTTCATCTCAATTTTTCAAAAACATTTTTATCATGAAAAACATATGATTTCAAGAATACAATTGAAATCACTTAGGCAGCGGTGTGCCAAGGGCGGGTCGGTGGGGGCAGTCCACCCCGGGTGCACGCTGCTGGGGGGGGGGGTGCAGAGAGCAGCCGCACGCCTGTTGGCTCCGCTGGTACCCTGCTCCCTCTGCCCCGGAACAGGTTACTTCCTGTTCCTGGGCAAAGGGAGCAGGGAGCCGGCAGAGCCGAGAGCCACGCGGCTGCTCCTAGCAGCTAAAAATGCACCCGGGGGGGGGGGCGGTTGATGCGCCGGGGGGGGGGGTTTGTCGTGCTGCACCGGGGGGGGGGGGGGTTGATGTGCTGGGGGGGGGGTGTCGTGCTGCACCTGGGGGTGTCATTGCGCCGGGGGGGGGGGGGGGGGCGCATCGGTGATCCACCCCAGGTGGCAGCCGACCTGGGATCATCACTGCACTTAGGGGTCCTTTTACAAAGGTGCACTGAAAAAGGGCCTGCGGTAGTGTAGGCACAGATTTTGGGCACGCACAAAATTAATTTTTAGCACACCTACAAAAAAATGCCTTTCTTTTGCCAAAAATGGATGTGTGGCAAAATCAAAATTGTGCACATCCATTTTGGGTCTGACACCTTACCGCAAGCCATAGACTTAGCGGTAAAGAATTTGGGTGGCAATGACCTACGCATGCACCTACGACCTCCCTAGCACTAATTGGCATTAATTAAGATTTGTGCACACAACACGCTATACATATTCTATAATGTGGTGCACTAAATTCTAACTTGCATAGTTGAAAAGAGGGCGTGGCCATGGGGTGGGGGTGGGCATTTCTAAAATCTATGCACATTATTAGAATACACCTGCTCTGCGCCTAATTTTGCCGCCGGGATGTACGCCAAGTAAAACATGGCCTAAATGGATATGACCAAATTTGGTCACATAGTGTATTCTGTATACCGCATGGAAATTTAAGCCTATTCTATAAAATTTAGGCAGACTTTAGAGACTACACCTAGGCATATTTTTTTACTGCACAGATTTTCCTGGTGCTATATATAGAATCTAGCCCTTAGTATGTAGCTGCTTGGGATACCCTTGCCCTGGCTATGCCCCTCCCACATCCACACCCCTCTTGCAGTTACATGCTTTAGAATTTTTGCATTAACGTTATAGAATTCTGCACATAACTGGAAATTAGAGCTAATTAGTGCCAATTAGCACCAATAATCACAGATTAATGGGGTTTTTTTTAGTGATGATTTACGAGGGGAGTTCCATCCCCTTTATCATTTTGGTCGCTGTTCTTTGAACCTTTCTTAATTCCACTATATCTTTTTTGAGATACGGCGACCAATTAGGCAATTCAGTTGCATGCGTAACTGGCAGTATTCTATAACCTGGATGCGCAGTGTTGAAAGATTATAGAGGGAAGGGGAGAATGTACATACATGGTGTTCAGAAAAAACATAGTTTCAAAATACTTTGCAATTGTTTAATCGTTTAGCCTGATCTTTGAAAATACTCCAACCTTTATTAGAAAACTCCCTTAGCAAATGCTTTGCATTGTGTGCCTTATGTAGTTGCAAGAATTTAATTGCAACTTTATCTTCTTCGCTAAATGCCATTTTGCTAAAATGGATCTTAATGGTCACTTCCTGAATGACATCATTTCGAAAACAGGGATCAGCCAGTTCTTTCAGCATCTTGCAGTAACACCTGTCAATAATATTAATCATTTTTTAATAATAGTGCATTTGGTTTTGGGTTATTTGGAAAAATGTTGGGGGTCCCATTTTTCTCTGGACACTGTGTATTTCCAAAACAAAGTTTAAAGCATGATGTTGATATACAGGAGTGAGGGCATCTGGATGATCATGATTCTTGAATTTAGTTATCAAAATCTTGGGGGCGGATGGGAGGGGTTGCTAGGAATATAACTGTTAATTGAGAGGGGGCACAAGGCTGAAGTTTTACCTAGGGCCCAGCTTCCCAAACTGTGGGTCGTCTACTCTGTACTCATATTTGGGAACACGACCTAGGTGGCCTCTCCACAAGGTGCATCGCTATTCTGCACCTCTAGGGGGCCACCTAAGTTTATATGGCTGCAATCATAGGGTCACAGGAACAAAATGATTGGGTAGCCCTTGCACCAACTGAGCCTTGGAACATGTAGTAACCATAAACATTGTAGCAGATGATGGAAAAGCTGAAAAAGTAAAGCCCATTTTTTCAAGGACAGTGTGGGAAAGAAGAGGGAGGGAGAAGAAAGATACACAGAGACCAGCACAAGCCATTGTTACTGTACTGCACAAGACCACATCTGTATGCAGCACGTCAAGGATACAAGTTGAAGGATGTTGCAAGAAATATATTGGTTTAAATTGTATCTCAACCACAAGGTCACTGGGTTTCACAGTGTCATTCCAAAACTGACAACTGTGGATTGGTGTACTCATTGCCTAGCTCTGAACATAAGAGTAGCCATACTAGGTCAGACCAATGGTCCATCTAGCCCAGTACCCTGTTTTCCAAACAGTGGCCAAGCTAAGTCACAAGTACCTGGCAGAAACCCAAATCATGGCAACACTCCATACTACAAATCCCAGGGCAAGCAGTTGCTTCCCAAGTCTGTCTCAATAGCAGATTATGGACCTATCCTCCAGGAATTTGTCCAAACCTTTTTTAAACCCAGAAACACTAACTGCTGTTACCACATCCTCCGGCAAAGACTTCCAGAGCTTAACTATTCGTTGAGTGAAAAGAAAATTCCTCCTATTTGTTTTAAAAGTATTTTCAAGTAACATCCTCGAGTGTCCCCTAGTCTTTGTACTTTTGGAATGAGTACAAAATCAATTTACTTCTACTCATTCTATGCCACTCAGGATTTTGTAGACCTCATTCGTCTCCTTTCCAAGCTGAAGAGCCCTAACCTCTTTAGCCTTTCCTCATATGAGAAGAGTTCCACCCCCTTTATCATTTTGGTCACTCTTCTTTGAACTAATTCCGCTATGTCTTTTTCGAGATACGGCAACCAGAACTGAACGCAATACTCAAGGTGCAGATGCACCATGGAGTGATACATGGAGCTGATTTGCTTAGAAGAAACTCCATCAGGCCATTGTACCAAACCTTATTCTGTTCACCCAGTTGTGTACAATTATTATATGAGGTGAATCGGAGGAAGGAACAAGAAAACAAAATCATCCTGGTGAGTTAGATGGTGCTTCTCTTAGAAATTCAAATCAAATGCTTGGATTGTCTTCAGATTATGGACTTTACTTATCTCAGCAGGTTCAAACTATTGAATAGTCCAAGGACTGGGAGGATGGGGAGTATCTACTCCATATGGGGCGTAGCCAGACACCCAATTTTGGGTGGGCCTGGGCCCAAGATGGGTGGGCAGAAGAACCTCGCCCCGTCCAACAGGTGATTTGGTCTCTCCTTTTCTCGCCTGCATGCCATATGGTCTCTCAAACATCCCCCCCCCTCTCCCGTATACCTTTTAAATAGTAGATTTTCACCAGCAGCGAGCAGCAACTAATACACACTGCTCATGTTGGCCCCACACCCTTCCCTCTGATGCAACTTCCTGTTTCCGCCTAGGCAGAAATACATCAGAGGGAAGGCTGTGGGGCCGGTGCGAGCAGTATGTATGTCACTGCTCACTGCAGGCGAAGATCTGCTACTTACAAGGTATGCAGGAGGGACAGTTGTTGGGAGTTTTCGGCTGGTGGGGCTTGGGGATCCCTGCCAGCCACATCATAGGTATGCTGCTACTGGGTGGGCCTGAACCCAAAGTGGGTGGGCCTGGGCCCACCCAAGCCCACCCTTGGCTACGCCGGATGTGAGGAACAGCCCAAACCAGTGCTCTAGCCATCCTAATCACACCATTGTTGAAACACCTATCCGAAATGACCTATTCCTTGCGGCCTCATCTGAAGTCCTAGAATGAATTAAGATCTAGGAATTAAACTATAGCTTGCAGCCTTTCTCCTGCCAACTAGAGAAGACCTCAGCAGTTTGTAAACCTGCAAGTGTAGTGTGGTGGTCACCCATCCAGCTATTAGCCAGGTCTGACAGTACTTAGCCAACTATTCACAAAGCAACATACCAACATACCACTGCTCTTAACCCAAAGATTTTGGCATGCACGTGATTTCTCTTTCTCTGCCCCTTTTTGTACAGAAAGCTCAGCATAAAAGTTTGTGAAATGAAAGCAAGCGCTGTCGTACAGTACATAAAGTGAAATTTCCCTGTCCGTTTATCAGTTTTTATTGCACCCCTGCGTGACTGTAAACGCTTATAAAGGAAAGTGGAAAACAAGCACCTTTGTCCCTTGCAGGTAAAAGGAACTCATCTCCATGTGGCCTAGCCTGAGTCTCTTCTTGGAAAGGCATCGTTTGCAGGAACTGTTTACTTCCGCATCTGTCTGGTTCGAAGTCTGCATCCTTGGGGGGGGGGGGGGGGGGGGGGGGGGGGGGAGTAACACCTACCTGTCTTATGGTCAGATGCACGCCTAGGGGCAGGTGCAAACCCTTGGGCTGTGTCTAAATAAGGCCTTTTTTCTTATCTGTGCTGTTTGCAGTGCTAACCCCTGTTGGAACTCCAGAGGCGTGGCCTGCTGACTGCATAAATATAGCCCGCACGAAGCAGAGTCACCAGGAACGTCTAAGTTCAATATCACACTGCATCGACTGTGGATCTTCAGGGGAGCCGGAGAAGAACCCGGAAGGTAACACGGTTTATTTCTAAGGTTCTGCTGAATTCTAAACTGCATCCGTTGGTATATCTCAGCTTCTCTAGTTTAACTCTTTTTATTCTGATTATGAACCACTCTAGCTTTCCACCGCCTTGAGTGAATTGCTTCATAAAGGCAGTTAATACATCCCAATATATAAATAGTTGTACGTACCGACAAGTCCTGGGAATTTGAAGGCACGAGATTAAATATGAAAATACTTTTAGCCCCCAGGAAGGGACAAAAAGTATTCGGTGCCCACCCAGGAGTGTCCAAAGGGCTTCTGAAAATGTTCCAGGATTAAAATCTCGCCTTCTACTTTTAAAGTATGAAAACAGAAACGTGTATATGTTGAGATATTTCGGTAGTGCATTAATGTCACTGCTTTAATTGTTTTATTAAGAAGTGTGTAGCATATGAAATAAAATGAGTTAACTGCTCAGTCAGTTGATGCTGTTGGAAAAAAGTCTGAATTTTATTTTTAACAGGCTGTAGGTAATAAATAGAAAGAAAGCAAAACAGAGAAAATAAAATAAAAATGATACCTTTTTATTGGACTTTTTGGCCAATAAAAAGGTATCATTTTCTTTTCTCTGCTTTTGTTTTATTTCTGTTTATTACCTTTAAAAGTGGACTGACAGGGCGACCACATCACTTTTACTTAACTGGCTTTAGAATTTGTATTAAAAGTCCGTCTAGTCACCAACAGATTTTTTTTTCATCCAGATAAAGGAATTTGTGAGTTAACTAAATATATCATTGTTTTGAAGCCACTGAAAATGTGTTATTTTGAGAAGCCCATAACTAGAGGATGGGGCACGAATTGGAACATCAGAATGGGGTCTAAGCAGAGGCAGATACAGAGTGAGGTTCAGAGAAATTGAAGTGGAAAAAAAGTGTAGCTAAGAGACCAGAGAGATGGAGTGGGGAGGGGGGATGTTGCAGGAAAATGTCCAAGGGTCCCAGAACACCTCTGGGCAGGGTTAACACCAAACGCATGCTGGCATAAATCCTCACCCTATCTTTTCTTCAGGAAACTGGAGTTTGGTTATCACATATTTTTATTACGTGCCTGGAACATCTTCAGTTTCTTTATTCCAAATGCTGCCAGCTATTTCTACCAGAAAGGGATCTTTGAAGGGCCTCTATTTGTAACCCTAGTAGCTGCGTAACCCTAGTAGCGCTTTTGAAATGTTAAATAGTAGTAGTAGTATTTTAGCCCATTTCATACAGACCACTTGGTCTTATAAAATCATCCTATAAACCTATATATATGGAAGCACACACATAAATACCCCAAGTCTAACAAATCAACTCATACATCTCCTTAGGCTCAAATAATATATATTTTTTAATTTTCTCTTAGTGCAAGTAAAAACAAGTTAGTAGGAATAAGTTAGTAGGGTCTAAGAAGTTTGGGCAATGTTTTTGTCAACAAATATGAAAATGTGATAATTTCAATTTAATATACTACCTTATATATGGTGAAGGCCTTACATTAGGTTTGGGTGTATGCACATACATTTAAGGAGGTGGAACATCGAATGTGCAGTGATGGTTCCAACTGTGACATGACCACATATTCTCCCTGGGGATATAATGGTTGCACCAGGCACGGACTGAGCACATTTGATATACAAATTTTTTTTTTGTAGAATTGTTTTTACTTG
The DNA here is from genome assembly GCF_901765095.1 of Microcaecilia unicolor. Classification (NCBI taxonomy): domain Eukaryota; kingdom Metazoa; phylum Chordata; class Amphibia; order Gymnophiona; family Siphonopidae; genus Microcaecilia; species Microcaecilia unicolor. The sequence goes on from NW_021963911.1 coordinate 11,983, forward strand.
CATTAAGAGAAAATTTAAAAAAATATTATTTGAGCCTAAGGAGATGTATGAGTTGACTTATAAAATCATCGCCTGCTCCCGGCTCTCAAAGGCTTCTGAACCATTCATCATGTTTCATTCATGTCTATGCCACAGAAAGTGTAGCACCCTGTGGTCCTAGGCTCACCTTTTCATGTCTTCTCAATGTTCCTTTTTCTTGCTGTTTCCTATGGCAAAACAGGCCAGCTTTGTTCTGTTTTAATCTCAGGGAGGCGAGAGGACGCTCTTATATCATTGGGCATTTTGAAAACCTCCTTGTTATTAGTTAGTGATTGTGATCAAACAAAGAAACTGTCACAAAATGTTCATGCATCTCCTTATTAAGCTTTTTTTAAAAAGTTGTTGTTATTAACAATGTCCAGATGACCCCTTGGCTCAGTATCTTGCCTCCTCAAATCAATAGATAGTCCATTCCAGTAACAGTCAGATAAATAAGCCGATGTGCTTGAAAAAAAAAACCAGTTTATAAATTATCCGTTTGGGTCTGGGTACTACAAAAGTAAAAAAAAAAAAAATCTGGTTCCATGAGGATAATCATATCAGCCCTGACATATATTCTGGTATTTCACCATATATATGATATGAAAAACAAAACAACAAAGCTTAAACAGTAATTGTGCCTTTACTGTTAACCAATGCAACTGTAATAATAAAGGGGAAACACTATCATATCGTGAAAGGTCTGGTCCTTCCTTTGGTCTTCTAGGCTACATAGAATTTACATGCTTTGCACTTAGAATGCACCACCAAACCCCTGTGTCCAAAGACACCCTTAATTCTGAACCTGACATAGGTGAAAACTCATAGGCAAAGTCTGTTCTTGCCCTAATAGGAGGACTTGGAGTGTGTGGATATGACAAAAAGGAGTGGAAGAGTGGCCTAGTGGTTAGAGCACTGGTCTTGCAATCCAGAGGTGGCTGGGTCAAATCCTGCTGCTGCTCCCTGTGAACTTGGGCAAGTCACTTAACCCTCCGTTGCCTCAGGTACAACTAAGTACCCTGTATATACTATGTAACTGGTTTGAATGTAGTTTCAAAACCACAGAAAGGCAGTAATATCAAGTCCCATTTCCCTTTCTCTACTTGAGATTCTAGATGGAATGTTACTAGTGGAGGAGTGGCCTAGTGGTTAGAGCACTGGTCTTGCAATCCAGAGGTGGCCAGGTCAAATCCCGCTGCTGCTCCCTGTGACCTTGGGCAAGTCACTTAACCCTCCATTGCCTCAGGTACAAACTTAGATTGTGAGCCCTCCTGGGACAGAGAAATATCCAATGTGCTACTACTGAAAAAGGTGTGAGCAAAATCTAAAACCGGATCAGGTGACATCTCTAATTAGATTCCTTAGACAACAGCTAGACTGACAGGTTCTTATTGACTCTGCGTTGCTCTTTCATTGCAGGTGAAATATCATTGGTGACCGAAGCAATTCTGTGACAATGGAAGGGGGCAAATTCCTGTCCCTGGACCAACAGGAGGCAAAGAAGGTTTTGGAAATATACGTCAGGCGTACTCTAAGTAACTACGAGGGCAAGACCAGGAGACAGGAGAGGACGAGCAAAAGAGTAAAAAAACTGCAGCGGTCAGAAAGCGACTACGTGCAATATGGCAGAAGGAAAACTGCCGAACAGACTGTAAGACGAGAAAGGGAGAGCCCAGCGGAGTGGAAAGAACCGGCGAAAGTTCCAGCTTCTGGGAAACAAGAGGAAAAGGAAAATGTTCCCACAAATGCAGACAAGGGCTCCCTAAGCGTGAAAAAAGAGAAAAAACAGACATCCTGGCTAAAGACCATTTTCAGCTTTTTCTCCAAGAAGAAAGAAGAGGGTATTAAAAAGACTAATGAGAGAGATCACGCACCCGGCTACGTGGAGCAGGAAAGAACTGTTGGTTCCCTGGGCCCGGGCAAAAGCCTCAAAAAGAGAACCAGTCTCAGGAGGGTTATCTCTAATAAGCAAAATGCCCCAGAGGAGGACAAGGGAAGCAGCTCGGAAGCAGCAGCCAAGGTCGCGGGTAAACCCAAGAGGCCGAACTTTCTTCCATTACAGCAGGTCCACAAGCCAGCTAGAATAGGTAAGTCGTTGGGGTGGGGGTAAGAATGGTTTATCAAATTCCAGCCAGATACCAGGGTTAACACGGGTTACTGCTTCTTCAAGGAAAGGCTGAGTTGCTGTTGGCTCCTTTTTTTCGGTGTGGGTACTTTATAAAAGGAATTATTCTGACAAATGATCTCCCATTAGTACCCCTAATGCAGCCCAATTTGGGCAAGGTCATGTTGGGTATTTTGTGTGTGAGATCTTTAAATTCCTTGAATAACTGGATACTTCTAATTGATCTCTTTGCATGTGATTTGCTGTTTTCTCTGTGCTTTTTGCGATGCCACAGTCCTCTCTGTTTTCCCTTCCTGATCTTCAGAGGAGGCAGCTTCTTTATCTGCTTACCTGAAAGAGAGGAGAAGAATGCGCAGTAGGGGCCCCCGGCTTTGTACCCGGCCATATGGCTCCAGAAAAAGGAGGACAGATTGAGCCAGTCTGGGTTTTAATTCCATTGCGTTCAATGGAAGCAAAACCCGGACTGGATCGATGTGTCCTCCTTTTTCTGGAGCCATATGGTAACCCAGGGATGACAGGAGGAGTTTTTGTAAGTGGGGAACAGTAAAATCTGGGCATTAATTGTTGAATCCCTTCTCCAGGTGAAAATTAGCCCTATGGGATTTTGTTTAAACTGAGATTAGATTAGCTACAAATATGCATTTTGGTTTTGAGTGTAAGTGCCACAAGGTCTTTGTGAAGTGGAACCACAAAAACCACCTGCCTAATCTATCAGTCCAGCTCGGTGGTTTTGCTCAGGGCTGATTGACTAAAGTCGGTTACAACACTGTATTCTCATTTCAGACTAGTTAGTGCAACTGTAGAAATCAAGAGTTCGATACAATGTTTCTTGGAAGTTTATTTAATGGTTTTGCAATGGAAAAGATATTTCAAGGCTACTGCAGCCTTCCAACCTCCTTGCCCTTACACAGAAGGGGAAGATGAGCTTATCTGTAGGTCAGGAAACTGCGAAGAAGGTGATCTCTCCACAGGAGGGCGGGACACAGGGAGGGAAGGCCAGAAGAGAGGCGATCTGCGACTGCCGCTTTGAATGAAGGGGGCCCAGAGCCATGGAGGCAGGCAGGTGAGACTGGGGACTGCAGCGCCGGCAGCCTGACCCTGGCACCGGGCCCCCCTTGGAGGCCCAGGGAATTTTGCCCCCCCCCGCCCCCCTCTCGGCGGCCCTGAATAGACGTAACCAAGGGAGAGACCAGAGCAATTATGGTGATGGTGGTGGTGACAGTAGCTCATTCTGAAGGAAGGGGGCTGGAAACTGAGCCAGTGCATTCTGCGTCCAGACTTTGCCTCCAAAATGAAGCCAGGGGGGGGGGGGGGGGGGGGGAGGTGACACTGTGGGGCCTTGGAACAGAGTGCCTGCTGGCCCAGTCTCCTACCAGTGCTTGTGCACAATGAATCATTCCTGCTACTGTAAGGCTCCCACCTGGATCCAGATTCCCAGGACAGGGTTGATGCAGTTCTGGGTTTTACCCCATTGCATGCAGGGACTTGCAGTTCTGATTTCCCCATTGCATTCCCTAAGAAAAGCAAGACTACAAGCCCCACATGCGCCGGGGAAACCCAGGCTTAGACCAACCCTGTTCTGCAAATCTAGATCCAGTTGACAGTCTTATGCTACCGCAGCCTGAAAATGGGAGAGAACTGGAGGGTGGGGGTGGTAGTACTGTTGGGGAGAGGGGCAGGTGGCCATTTTTCTTTCTTTCCTATCTGGGCTCGTAGAGTCGGCAGATTATGAACCCCAGAGCCTGGCGGCAGAATTGTGACCATTTAATGATGTGGGAGCTTCCTGTTGGCCAGTGGTCCAGCTTGTCCAGAGTTTCCCTAGGCTGAGAAGGAAGTACTCCAGTAGATCCATTTCCAAGCAAGAAGCAGAATCGCATGGTTCTGAGGCCGAATGACTTGCTCTGGAATGAGGTTGTGGCACGCCTGACTGAATCATCCTTTAATAAAGCTGCCAAGTGACCTAGTTTCTGGACAACACTTTAGGTTCCTGCCGAGACCTGCAAACATTTCTCTTCCTGCGGTGTGGCACGTGCCATATAGCTTCTCTCTATGAAATCGGCACTACAGGTATCAAAATGCACCTGGGGGTGAGGAGATGGAAGGACATCCACAAAGCCAGGACTGGTCTAAAGTCTCCCTGCAGGAACTGGGTCACTTGCATCTCTGCTTTCCCTCCATCTAGCTTTTTCATACAGTCATACAATTGTGTCAGACTGCAGCTTATTTATTGACACTGATAAGGCTCTCACAGGCAGAGTGAATTCCTGCACCACCCAAGCCAAGTGAGTGTCCGGGAGCCTCAAGGTCAAACGTTGATTTCCAGCCCTGTCCATGGTGCTTTCCCTTGCTACTTTTGGGAACACAAATAGTTTTGTGTTTGTGCATGCGGGAGGAGTAATCTGAGATAGAAATGTGCTCATTCTGCCTCGCCTCACCCTATGCTTGGAACAACCTTCCTGAACCCTTACGCCAAGCCCCCTCCCTGCCCGTCTTCAAGTCTTTGCTTAAAGCCCACCTCTTCAATGCTGCGTTCGGCACCTAACCCTTACCGTTCAGTGAATCCAGACTGCCCCAATTTGACTGCCCCTATCGGACCGACCATTCACTTGTCTATTAGATTGTAAGCTCTTTGAGCAGGGACTGTCTCTCTTTGTTAAATTGTACAGCGCTGCGTAACCCTAGTAGCACTTTAGAAATGTTAAGTAGTAGTAGTAGTAGTATTACATATAGCAGTGATTTAACCAGAGCTGAGATTGTGATGTCATAATGCCTCATTCCACCAATGCCTAAGAGCCAACCTCATCAGTGATGTCACAATGGCTTGATTGTCCTATATTTGTCTCACTCTTATCTATTAGATTGTAAGCTCTTTGAGCAGGGACTGTCTCTCTTTGTTAAATTGTACAGCGCTGCGTAACCCTAGTAGCGCTCTAGAAATGTTAAGTAGTAGTAGTAGTAGTTTTTAGAAAACAGTACTCCCGAGTTCTCTTTTTATGATGTTAGAGAAGTGAATAAACAAACATGAAATGGTGGGCTCTTGAAACACTGCTTCTTTGTAATTCCTTTATGAGAGGATGTGAAGACTCTGGTTCTTCCTCTTTTCCAGGCAAGGAAAACTCTGATATTTACTGCAATAAAGTGTCTGAGGAGATAGAGCTGATCGTTCAGGAGAAGGAAGCCCTGCAAGATGGCAACCGAAAACAAAGCATGGACGGGGACCTTCCTGATGAGGGAGAGTTGCAAACCGGTTAGTCCAGTCTGTTGTTGCTGTGTAGAAATAGTTAATTAATTAAACCACACCCGGTGCCCAAATAGGATGATATCGATTTGTCATGTGCACGTGAGAGAACAAAATATGTCTTCTCCCAACCTGGACTCTGAGCCCACTATTTAAAGGGAATTTCCATGCATACAGAATACAAAGAATTATGATAACACACCTGCTAATTTCCTCATTTGCCTCTTGTTACGTCCTTCACTTGATTTTAAATCTTCTTTCCTCTATACATTTACCTGTTTCTTATTTTTTTTTTCAAGGTCTTGAACTCTGTTCCATCCTATCTGGTGGATATATTGTTCTTCCTTGTACCCCAGGTCATGAGGGCAAGTCAGTCACTAAAGCTTCCTAATGCCATGCCTTGACTGGGGTACAATCTACTAATAGGCTGCAACTAACTATTTTCCCTATGTTAACTACTAACGACCACAGTTTAGACCCCTAAATAACAATGTGTTCCATAGCTGCCTGGCATCACCTTTACCATAACTCCACTGTAATTGTGTGATCCCATTGAACCAACAGGTATATGGCGGAATATAAATGTATTTTTAATGTTAATGTACAGGGTCATTTTGGAATCTTAGCAGGACTTTTTTTTTGTTTTTTTTACTGTCTTTCCAGTGTTAGTTACTGGAATAAACATAGGGTCAGCATATTATTCAGGTCATCAGACCCTTAGGCTGATCCGGTCTCAGCTATACCCACAGTGCGTCTCTGGGTTGCATTCTGGATTCTCTTGGGGAAAAGGAATTGCAGGTCCAGAGATGCACTGGAGTGAAAGCAGGACAGGCTCGACTTGTCCCACATCACTTGACACCAACAAGCAACCCTGGCAAAGCCTCCCCAAAGGCTGCAGAAGGTCTTCCGTGGTGGACCTTGCAGGTAGTTCTCTGCTCTGTTAATGGTTTGTGTGCTCCTGGGCATGCAGGTATCTGCTCAATCTACACTGAAATGCAGCCACCCAAAATCTGCAGGAAATGAGACATGAGATTAGCAACATACTAAATGACAGCAGATTGAAGACCAGCCCAGTCCATCTGCCCAGTAAGGTGGCTGGGATCGTACTTTTCACTGTGTGCAGATTACCCTCCTTTATGTGTAGGGTTGTACCTACTGGGATTTGGTACACTGCCAGGGCACTTTATTAGACTGATATTTTGATTATTCTAAATACCTCCTTGGTAGTTCAGTGTGAAAAGCAGTCAAGCAAAACAAATTAAGCTAAACTTTACATTTCACACACATATAGGGCCCCTTTTACTAAGCCGCGTAGGCACCTATGTACGCTGAACGCATGCCAAATTGGAGTTACTGCCTGGTTACCGCATGGCTCTTGTGGTAATTTCAATTTTGGTGCGTGTCCGCTATGCGCGTCTGAAAATTTTTTTTTTATTTTCTGGTGCGCGTAATGGATGCGCGCCAAGTGGCATTTGATGCATGTAGGTCATTACCACCTAGATTCTTTACTACTAGGTCTATGGCTGGCGGTAAGGTCTCAGATCCAAAATGGAAGCGCGGCAATTTTCATTTTGCCGCACATCCATTTTCGGCAATGGAAGGCCTTTTTTTTACAGGCGCCCTGAAAAATGGATCGGCAAGCGCCCAAAACCTGCGCCTACACTACCACAAGCCATTTTTCAGCATGCCTTTGTAAAAGGACCCCATAATGAGTCCAAAATGACCAGTGGCAGTGGTTGGATTTGAACTTGGCTCTTCTGGTTCCCCATCACTAAATGCATCTTGCCATTGCGGTTTACTAGGACATGTTAATATTCAATTAAGGATTAGTCGATTGTTTATTTGATTACCTAAGTGAACAAAAATCTAAAATGTGTTGTTTTTTTTTTCTAGAAGCCTTGATAAGGAAAATAGCAGCTCTTCTCCAGCGTAAAGGGGACCAGTGGAATCAAAAGGTGAGTGAGATCTATCTAGTCCATATGTAGCAGAGAATCCAGGCTCCAGTGGAGTTATGTTTAAAATAACATCGGTTCTGATCAACAAATTCTAGTGAATTTAGTGTTCAGAGTTGAGATTCAAGAGTACCAACCAATAACAATTCTAAAGGCTGCATTCTAGTACGATAGTTGACCTTGAAATCCTCAGAATTTGAAATGTGTTGTGTGAAAATGTTTCTAGATGTACAATATTAAATACTATTTTCCCCATTTCCTAATGAAATGAAATAGATCAGAGACGACCCCAAGCTTAACAGTTTCTTCCAAGACATGTCCTACTCTACTTTCAAGCAACTGGCAGACGTCTATTTGGACAAGGAAGTGAAGAGCACTGTTGGCGAGAGAACGCCTGAGGAGATGAAGTTCGCCTTCTCAGTGCACCTAACGGCCAAGGTCGCAGGCATCTGCAACTATCCAGTCAGCAGAGTCATGGGATTTGGGAAGCAGTACCTCGAGGACACCTTCTCACAGTTCTATTGCAAGCAGGGTTGGGTAAGTGTGCTGAGTGTTTAAGTTCATGCCTCAGGACCCCTGAGCGTACATTCTTTACCAGGTAGAGGAAGGTGCTCAGGTGTAATTGTGAAGCTTTCATCAGCAGTTCCCTTCTCTGCTCTGCATGGGGTGGGGTGGGGGGTACCCCAGGGCAGAATGCTGTTCAAGCAGAGCAGACTCACCGAGCTGGTGCTGCATTTTCTTGTTTTTATTTCTGTTAATAACAGGTCCTATTCCGCATTCCATTTTCCCATCAAATAAATCCAGTTCAAAAATGATCATTTCTGTTGATCTGTATTAGAGTCCATGGAGCACTGTTCATGGGTATCTGGTATCCTAGGCAATACTTCAGGCACCCCCAAGGTGGCTCAAGGTCCTACTCCCTAAGGTAGCTTAAGCCCTAACCCCCTAATCTCCAGCATCTCCCCTTTTCTTTCCCTAGTCCTTTGAGCACTGGCCTGCCAGGTCCTGCCCCTCCAACACAAGCTTCCCGGCAGAGGGAGCAGGACGCCAAGGTCTTAAGCATGCACACTGGTGCTCAAAGACCCGCTGCAGTGAATGTGCTGCACTTTTATTGTCTTGCTGCCTGTGTTGGTACCATGCTGCTACTCTCTGAAGTCTGCCAGCCTAGGCAGAAACCTAGCCCAACCTCCTTGATGGCCTTGCTTAGCCTAACCAGACTAGTTATGGTGTTACAAATCTTTAGCTGGTGCGCTCAGGCTGATCAGACTCTGAATGATACAGTGGAACGAGAAAAATAGCACAGGAATAATAGAATGTATTCCAGCAGAAATTTTCTATTTATTTTAAAATGATTACAACCTGCCAGTCCAATTTTACAGTCCTTGGTGCAATTTAAAAAAAATCAGTTAAATCATCACATGCAACAATCAATACAAAACAACACAAAATATGATTATATGTACACAAATCCATAAAACTTCAGAAATCTAGTAAGTTGAGTGAAAGCCTTTAAGCTTCTTCCTAAACAACAGCTGCCATCTAATCTTAGCTCAAGCGGTAATGAATTTGCTGAGCAGGACCAGCTGGAGTGACTGCTTTAGGCGAGACGCAGTTTAATATACTGCCCTTTGATGTACAAGTCAGAATGATTTACAATATAATGAAATTAAAAGTGGAACTCCATAGTATAATAGAAAAGAACCAATCAACCAAGAGATTAATAACATATATACTTGCTCATTCAGAAACTGTAATCTCACTACAGGGTGTCACTGACCAAGTATTCTATAACTACCTGTTGCAACTTCTTGGAACATCCCTGACATGCCCATGCCCCTCCCATGGACACACCCCCTTTTGAGATATGCACTATGGGAGTTAGGCGCACTGCCTTATACAATAGTGCACAGCCCAATGCAAATACAAATTCTAATGGATGCCAATTGACTTCAATAATTGGTTGTTAGCACCCCATTATTGATGGCTTGTTGTTCAATTAATTTGCACGTGCATCTCAGCAGTGCGTCCAAATTTGAGCACGCGAATACAGAATCCGGGGGATAGCATGTAGTTGGAATATTGGTATTTATGCATATAAGTTCACAAAGTCTTGGCAGCTAAATGTTACTGGCCACTTTCCATAATGGGAGAAAAGCTTTAGTAAATGAGCCCCTGACACTAAAATCTTACTCACAGCTTAAAAATGACTGCTCTACTATGTTGGCAATGTAAAGCCTGTGTGAATCAGCCAGGCTGCTGTACGTTGCACAATTTGTAATGATTTTAATCATCCATTCTGCAGCCCAAGGTAAAGAGCTTTGTAGTTATCAACTGTGGAGCAACTGAGGGGCTGTGTCTCATCTCTTTATCACTTGATATACCGCCCCTTTTTTATCTGAGCAGTTTGCGTACATAATAATACAAGAAATCAAAAAGAAAAAAATAGAATTCCATTTAGAGAGAAAAAGAAGCAGTATAATTGAGCTACAGTGCCATCCAGGGCATCCCACTGTGCTCACATTTCCAAGTTCAACTTCCTTCCTACTAGTGAAGACTTATAGGAAAACTTCCTTAAATAAGTTTTCAGGTTGGTTTTAAAAGGAAGGTAGTCCCAAAACTAGGGTCAATTACACTGAAAATCTTCCTAATACACTCAAACGTTATCTTTCTAAAAATAGGGACCTCAAGGAGGTTTTGTTAACTGGGCCAAAGGGCTTGTCGGAGGGAATAATACTGCAGCAAATGGGTTAAAAAAAGGGGAAGATTAGTGCACCACGTCTTATGGACCAAGAGCAGAATTTTATAGGAAATCTGACACGTGAACCTCAAGCGTTATATGGTCTTATTTCTGCGCATCCTTGATAAGTTTGATAGCCACATTTTGAATGATTTGAGGACGGTGCCACCGCTCTGGAGTTATCTAGGAGGAGAAAAAGACTCAAATGAAGCCCAGGCAGAGATTATAAACAAATGTTTTAAACATTGCCTTTATATGCATTCACATTTACTAGCTGCAAATCAAATTAATGTTGCTACTTATTTCTATAGTACTACTAGAGATATGCAATGCTGTACAGGTACATATACAGTCTGGTGGGGGTGTGGGGGGGGGGGGGGGGGAAGGAGGAGAAGGGATTACATTGTAGTTACTGTGCCAAAACATTCTTCTAATATATAAGTGGGAATTTAACTATAGCATGAAAACAGTAAAATTCCCCTTTTTCAGATTTATAGGAGTGTGCAAGTTGGGAACTGATCAAAATTCTGTTTGGAAGAAACAGGAGGAACCCTTAGGCTCTGATCCCTCAATCTAAAAGCAACCATGTGCTCTTATTTTAACAGGGCGGTGCCACAGGTAAACGGGAGGGGATCGCAAGTCCAGACTAAAATGCATCTCTGGAGGCATCTTCTGGGTGCAGCAAAACAGTTGATGGAGGCTTCACCCTTTCAACACAGGGACATAAAACTTGGGAGGAGAGACCATGACTGCAGCTGAGGCTTCTTCTGACTCTCAAACACTGTGAATTGAAAACCAGTGGAAAAACCTGAACCACAGAAATGACCTGGAGAAATCAGTCCAGAAGGCTGAAACAGACTCCAGATGTTTACAGGTCTATTAAAGACAGCATATCAGTAGAAGCCCTCAACAAATCACTTGATGTAAAAAATGCTGAATATCTACCAAGGAGTTGGGCTTCTCTAACCAGGACTATGGTATAAGGACATTAGTTTTCTGAATATATTTGTAATGTTTACACTAGATGATGATGGCAAGGAAAGCCACCCTAAGACTAGCACCTTATGGCCAACCTTTTTGAAGATTAAGGGGCCTAGTTATCAATGTGGGCTACTGCTAAGAGATGTTATTAAAACACTAATTTGTGCTAATTTAGCAGAGGTCACATTTTTATGCAATGAGACCAAGTTACTTTACTTAATTAATAAATAAATAATAAAGAAATGTGTCTAGAAATAGAAATCACTGCTATATGTAAAAAAAAGTGAGCCAAATATAGGACAAACAAGCCATTGTGACATCACTGGTGAGGTTGGTTCTTAGGCATTGGTGGAATGAGGCATTATGACATCACAATTTCAGCTGTGGTTAAATCACTGCTATCTGCATTAAAAATCAGCCAAGTATAGGTCAATCAAGCCATTGTGACATCACTGATGAAGTTGGCTCTTAGGCATTGGTGGAATGAGGCATTATGACATCACAATATCAACTCTGGTTACCAGAGACTGAGACTCTTCACACTACAGAGGGAAGTTATCAATGTGGGATACTGTTAAGATGTGTAATTTTACCACTAACTCGTGCTATTTTAGCACAGGTTCTATTTTATGCCATGAGACCTAATTACTAATAATGGTTTAACAGTAAAATAAAAATGTCATAACAGCATCACATGTTGAAAGCTTTCCCCCCCCCCCCCCCCCCCCACAAGTGGTAACGGTGAATCTTGAACTTGTATCCTGTGACTATCCTTAATCTGAGGCAGACCGACGCTACCTTTGATAATTTGATTTTAATTATTTTGTACTCTGTGAGTCTCATTGTGGACATGCTGGCCCCTATTCCTGAGGGCAGCTGCATGATACCTGACAGTGAATTCCAGGAATGGCATGAGTGACGACTGGGTGTGGGATCTCCCTTTGAAATGAGCAAGTTGTGAAAAGAAAGGGTAGCAGTGGTGGGTTGGACCTCCAGGTCATTCTCCTTCTGGGGTTCACCCCTTCTGATCATGGGATTAGGCAGCACATCCCAAACCCTTCCTCTGAGAATGGCTGAAGGGTGTAGGTTCGGTCATTTCAGTCTAATTCTGTCAAGATGGAATGACTAAGTTCAGTGCTTGGGTTCTGCCATGCACCTTCTGCCACATCAGAACGATTCCTGCCTTGAAGGGACTGAACCCCAGGAATATTCTTTAGAAATGCCTGTATGTTCACAAGTGTGATAATAAAACTCTATTTTTATACAATAATGCATTGTGGTTTGTCAGACAGCATCATATTTTATTTATTTATTGTGAACATTTATATCCCACATAATCCCACCAAGGCAGGCTCGATGTGGCTTACAACATTTGATGAAAAGAACTACATAATAATTCTAGTACAAGGCAGAGAATAAGGTAGATGAGGGGGAGGGAGGGAAACAGATACCATAAGAGAACAGAAAATACCTCATCTAACAGAGAAACTGTGAGCGAGGGCAAGGAAAATTAAAGATAGTGGTGCAGGTACTGGGGTGTATCAGGAGGAAGGGGAGAAACTGGGCAGCATGGGTGCTGCCAACAGATGCTAGGTTTACATCACTGATCCTGGGCATGTTTAGGAGCATTGTATCGGCAAACCTCTCTTTCTAGCACATTTCAAAAAGGTGAAAAGTGCTGTTAGTTTTGATGTGTGGAGAAGTAGAAGTGAGTTGTGAACCAGAGTAAGCCAGGATTGAAATCCTGCTGCTTGCACTGACACATGTTATGATGTTGTGGGGAAGTCACCTCACCCTCCATTCCCTCAGGTTCAACTCAATTGTGAGCCTTTTTTTTAACAGTGAAATAACTCAAGGGCCTGAATCTTTATCTTGCCTTACTACTACTACTAATTATTTCTATAGTGCTACTAGTCGTGTGCAGTGCCTTACAAATTATATGTAGGTACTTTCTCTGGCCTTAGAAGGCTCACATTGTACTTGGGACAATGGAGAGTTAAGTGACTTGCCCAAGATCTTGGTGGGAATTGAATCCAGGTCATCAGGATCAAGGCTCACTGCTTTAACCATTAGGTTATTCCTCCACCCAGGCCTTAAACCTGGATTTGGAAAAAGTGAGTAATCCAAATCTATATATGGCTGCCCAACTGTGTGTCAGGGGAGCTGTCCAGAGCATGGTGCTGAGCAACAGTGAAATGTCTTAATCAAACCTACAGGATTAGGGGTCAGTCTCGTTTCTGCTACAAACATTTTTATCAGCACTGATCAAACTTTCTGCGGTCACAAAAAGCATGCAACCTGCCCCTCCCCCCCCCCCCACAAGACCTACCTTTTATCCATGATGCTGCCCTAACCCTCCAGCAGTATCACAGCAAATGCTGCCATCACCCTCTACTTTCCATTGATCCTGCACAGGCCTAATTATAGCACTGGCTCATCAGGAGGCAGGGTCTGATCAGGGTGTTTGGCCCATCCAAGTTCTGGCACTAAATATAGATTTTGCAATCCCATGTGGGGTTATGACCCACAGTTTAGGAAGCCACAATGCTATAAGGTGTATGCAGAATGGAGGAGTAGCCTAATGGTTAGAGAGATAGGCTAGGCACCAGAAAGGCCCAAGTTAAAAAAAAAATATATATACTCTATAAAGAACTAGCCTTACTGAGGGGTAGATGCACTAAAAAAATGAGCCATTAACGTAGGTTTTAAACTGGTTCAAGCCAGTTCAACGAGCAAGTAGTAAACTGTACCATGCACAAAAGGGCATTTTCCTGTCACGGTAGCAGCTAACGAAAACGGAATGCAAATGATCCAAAGGCTATTATAATGAGCTGCACTACCGTTGCAAGGCTATTATAATGAGATGCACTACCGTTTTCCGTTTTCCTTAGTGTGGAAAACCTAACGAGAGGTCTGCACAGGATTTTTTCGCCTCTAAAGACTTCTATAAAAACAATTGGGGGAAAAAAACATCCAAGTGCTCATCAGGGACATCCTTTATGGATGTCCTTCACTCAACAACAAAAAAAGGATGTCCCTAAGAGCACTTGGACGAGCTGGACATCTTCCTGCAGCTTTTGTGATGGGCGTCCTTTTTGGACGTGCTTTTCTTACCTGCCTGAAGTGACCAGAACCACAGTTCTCTCAACAGCCCCTCCAAGGTTGTTTTGAGCTCGCACCCCCCCCCCCCCCCACAGGATCGGGACGTGCGAGGACGTCCAAATCACAACTTTTTGGACATCCTGCCCGCAGGTCTCTCTCAGCCAATCACAGCGTGTTTAGTTGTTACCAGTATCAGCTAACTATGCTGTGATTGGCTGAGAGAAACCTGGAGGGAGGGACGTCCAAAAGGTAAGAAAAGCACGTCCAAGAAGGACGCCCATCACAAAAACTGCAGGAAGACGTCCACCTCGTCCAAGTGCTCATCAGGGACATCCTTTATGGACGTCCTTCACTCAAAACAACAACAAAAAAGGGATGCCATACCCATGGCCTCTCAGCCAATCACAGCATGTTTAGCTGACACCAGTGACAGCTAAACGCGCTGGGATAGGTTGAGAGAGACCTGGAGGAGGGGCATAATTTAGCACCGGCCGACTGTTTTCCGAGGGAATAGAGAATGCAAGTGAGCTACAATGAGCAGCTCATTTGCATTCCATTCCCTTGATGCATGGCTGTTCCCTACCAATTCGCTATGGAATCAGAAAGGGACGGGTTCTTCCGATGACTTTAGTGCATTTGGCCCTAAGAGAGGAGGCGGCAAGACTAAGAAGCATCTGTGACAACCAGAAATCAATTCCATAAATGCATCTCAAGGTGTTGGAGATCACCAACAAAGGGATAGGAGATCTTGTACACAAAGAGGAAAACTGGACACAGATCACCAGATCCTCCAAATTTACCCCTCCCCCCCAACTCCTGTTGAACTGAAGAACCAGTTTACAGCCCTGGATGTAGAAGAGCTGAAAATATCTCAAGAGGGAACAAAGCTCAACATTCCCAAAACTGCTGGATCAGTGGTCAATATGAAGTGAATGGTAGTCATAGTTGGCAATTCTCTTCTGAGGGGTACAGAGGTGTCCATCTGCCACCCAGACATTATGTCCTGGGAGGTGTTCTATCTGCCAGGTGCAAAGATTCAGGATGTAGCAGAAAGTTTACTGAGACTCATTAAACCTACTGACCATCATCCTATGCTGCTCATCTATGTTGGCCCAAATGATACAGCTAGGTATTCTGCTGAACGTATCAAATGTGACTCATGGCTCTGGGACAGAGGGTGAAGCAGTCAAAGTAATAGGTGGTATTCTCATTGATTCTTCCTGTTGAGGGGTAAAGGCCAAATAGGGGAGGCTCACATTCTGGAGCTGAATGTGTGGCTGCGTGGATGGTGCCAGCGAGAGTGCTTCAGTTTCCTTGACCATGAGATGTTTTTCCAAGAGCTACTGAGCAGAGATGGTATCTATCTATCAAAGAAGGGATGAAGTGTGCTCTGAAACAGACTGGCTAATGTAATGAAGAGGGCTTTAAACTAGATTCAGTGGGGATGGGTGAGAAAAGCCCTGGTCATTAACAACTCTCGGGAATGTAAGATCTAAAACTTTTATAGAAATGGCAAAAAAGGACAATCTCTGGAGAGCCTTGTATACCAATGCCCATAGTATGGGAAACAAATTTCTGGATCTGGAGACAGTAATGGTAGAAGCCAACTTGGATTTAGTAGCAGTCATGGAGATGTGGTTCATAGAGAACCATGACTGGGATATAGCTATACCTGGCTACAATCTATTCAGGAAAGACAGGGTAGGAAAAAATGGTGGAGGAGTGGCATATGTTAGGAATAATATTAAAGTGACAGAATTGCAGGACATATGGGGTAAGGAAGAAGCACGGTGGGTTAATCTTGAAAGGGGGAATGGAAAAAGTATTTACATTGGTGTGATATATAGGCATCCCACACAATCGGAAGAAACGGACAGAGATTTAATCGAAGACATTTCACAAGATAGCTAGGAAAGAGGAAGTAGTACTGATAGGCGATTTTAATAGGCCAGACATTGATTGCAGCGGCCCTACTGCAGGGTCATCTAGAAGCAAGGGGATCTTGGATTCTCTGCAAGAAGGATTGTTCCAGCAGTTGGTAATGGAACCCTCGTGGAATGAAACTATTCTTGACTGGTGCTTACAAACGATCACCAGATGATGTGGTTCAATATTAAGACACAAGAGTAGAGGGCTTATTCAAGATTGAAGGTTCTAGACTTCAAAAGAACTAACTTTTCCAAAATGGGGGAATATCTCAAGGAAGAGTTAGTTGGATGGAAACAGCTGAATGAAGTAGAATAGCAGTGGACAAAACTAAAAGGAACTCTTTTAAAGGTGACAAACCTTCATGTTACAAAAGTACGTAAAAGTAAGAGGAAAAGAAGGCCACTTTTCTTCTCAAATGTAGTAGCTGAAAAGGTAAGAGAAAAAAGGTTAGCCTTCATAAATTACAAGGCAAGACAGAAAGAAGAAGACAGACAAAAATACGTAGAAAATAAGAGAAGGTGGCAAAGCTGTCAGGAAAGCGAAGATATAAATGGAAGAAAAGATAGCCAGCACAGTAAAATTGGGGGACAAGACATTGTTTAAATATGTAAGTGATAGGAGGAAGTGTCAAAATGGCATAGTGAGGTTCGAGAGTGAAGGGGAGGAATATGTAGAAACTGATAAGGACAAAGCTGAACTACTTAACAATTATTTTTGTTCTGTGTTCATGGATGAAAGACCGGGGGCATGTCTGCAGAAAACAATTGCTAATGGAAATGGATGTTTGGTAACCCAGGACCAATTCTCATACCACTCTGTTTGGGAGGAGCTAGCTAAACTAAAAATAGACAAAGCGATGGGGCCTGATGGGATTCATCTGAGGGCACTCAAAGAACTCGGGGAAGTTTTGGCCATTCCATTGTCTGACCTCCTTCAATGTTTTCTTGGAATCTGGAGTGGTCCCGGAGGACTGGAGAAGGGTGGATGTGGTCCCTCTGCACAAGAGTGGAAGTAAGATTTGGAATTATAGACCTGCTACTCTGACCTCGTTGGTGAGTAAACTAATAGAAACGCTTCTAAAGTAGAGGATTGTGAGGTTTCTAGAATCAAATGGATTGCAGGACCTGAGGTAGCATGGTTACACTAGAGGCAGGTCTTGCTAGACAAATCTGATTGATTTCTTTGACTGGGTGACCAAACAGTTGGATATAGGAGGGGCGCTAGATGTGGTGTACTTGGGTTTTAGCACAGGTGACTGATAAATAAACTGAGTGCCCTCAGTATGGGCGCTAAACTGACTGACTGGGTTAAAACTGGTTAAGTGGAAGGAGCCAGAGGATGGTGGTAAATGGAGCTTGGTGTAACACAGAGATCAGTCTTTAGGCTGGCTCTTTTTAACATCTTTGTGAGTGATATTGCGGAAGGGCTGTCTGGTTAAGTTTGTCTCTTTGTGGATGATGCCAAACTCTGTAATAGGGTGAACACTCTGGAGGGTGTGGAAAGCATGTGCAGAGATCTGGCAAAGCTTGAAGAATGGTCCAGCTATTGGCAACTCAGATTTAATGCTAAGAAACGCAGGGCCATACACTTAGGTTGCAAAAATCCAAGGGAACAGTATAGTATAGGGGGGTGAAGTACTTCTGTGTACGAAAGAAGAGCGAGACTTGGGGTGAGTGTGTCGGATGATCTCAAGGTGACCAACTAAGTAGAAAACGCAACAGTCAAAGCCAGAAGGATGATCGGGTGCATAGGTAGAGGAATGGTCAGCAGAAGAAAAAAAACAGGTGATAGTGTCCTTGTATAAGTCTCTGGTAGGCCTCATTTAGAAAACTGTGTGTCATTCTGGAGATCGCACCTACGAAAAGATAGAAACAGGATGGAGTTGGTCCAGAGGGTGGCAACAAAATTGATCAGTGGTCTCTGTCATAAAATGTATGGGGACAGACTTAAGGCTATCAATATGTATACATTGGAAGAAAGGTGGGATAGAGAGGATGTGATAGAAATGCTTAAATACCTTCATGGCATTAATGTATAGGAGATGAGCCTCTTTCAAATGAAGGAAAACTTTGGAATGAGAGGGCATAGGATGAAGTTAAGAAGTCATAGGCTCAGGACTTTTCTAAGGAAATACTTTTTCACAGAAAGGGTGGTGGATGCATGGAATTGCCTCCCAGTGGAGGTGATGGAGATGAGAACTGGTCAAAAACCGTAAATCACACAAACTTTCAGTCTCTTATCTTGTTCTCCAACTCCTTTCCCCAGTTATCGGTCTTGTCCACACACTGGTGTATATTGCTCCAAGTGTTTGTCACACCCTACCAGTGCGTTTTTTCTAGCAAAAAAGGTGCCGGTACTCAAATGCTAGGCCACCCTTCAGGGGTGGGGTGATCACTGAGTGACCCACCCCAAAAGCCAGGCCCCCTGCAACCAGGCACAGAATCTATGACAAGGCAGAATTTGTGTAGAGCCTGAGCTCTTTCATTAAACTTGTGGACCATGGCTCAATTTTAGCAGACAATGAAAAAGGTGCCGGTGCTCAGTACCCCCAAGTACCCCCTCAAAAAAAGCCCTGCACCTTACACAAATTTGCGTTTCACTGTCCGCGTCGTCAGGGGATATGACTCATTAAAATTACTGTATTATAAATCTCGCCAGACCCTGGACGAACCTTGTGGGAGAAAATGCGCCTCAGCGTGTGGACAGGACCGATAACTGGGGAGAGGGTTGGAGAACAAGATAAGAGACTGAAATTTTGTGTGATTTGCGGTTTTTGACCAAGTTGATTGACAGGCATTGCACTTTGCTCACACTTGTCTTAAAGCTCTGCTTATGAACTGAACTGCTATATCAGAAGTGGTCTATGCTAATGAACAAGGAAGATCAAGTTATTGAAGAGAAGTGAATTTCCAGTCTGATTTATGATCTACTGGGGTGATTCGTGGATTTTGTGGACACCTTATATATTTTGCAGTTTGTTAGATAACAAGTAGGCGAATGATGGAAGCAGGATTAATGAGAGGAGGAGTGGCCTAGTGGTTAGGGTGGTGGACTTTGGTCCTGGGGAACTGAGGAACTGAGTTTGATTCCCACTTCAGGCACAGGCAGCTCCTTGTGACTCTGGGCAAGTCACTTAACCCTCCATTGCCCCATGTAAGCCACATTGAGCCTGCCATAAATGGGAAAGCGCAGGGTACAAATGTAACAAAAATAAAATAGATACTATTGGAGATTCTACATGGAATGTTGCTACATTGGAGATTCTACATGGAATGTTGCTATTCCACTAGCAACATTCCATGTAGAAGGCTGCGCAGGCTTCTGTTTCTGTGAGTCTGACGTCCTGCACATATGTGCAGGACGTCAGACTCACAGAAGCAGAAGCCTGTGCGGCCACATTGATGATCTGCAAGGGCCGACTTCTACATGGAATGTTGTTAGTGGAATACATTCCATGTAGTCCATGTAGAATCTCAAATAGTAGCAACAGTGGAGGAGTGGCCTAGTGGTTAGGGTGGTGGACTTTGGTCCTGAGGAACTGAGTTCGATTCCCACTTCAGGCACAGGCAGCTCCTTGTGACTCTGGGCAAGTCACTTAACCCTCCATTGCCCCATGTAAGCCACATTTGTACCCTGCGCTTTCCCACTCATGGCAGGCTCAATGTGGCTTACATGGGGCAATGGAGGGTTAAGTGACTTGCCCAGAGTCACAAGGAGCTGCCTGTGCCTGAAGTGGTGGGAAAGCGCGGGGTAAAAATGTAACAACAACTGTGACAAAAAAGTATATTTACAATGAGATGCAATGGTTGTGATGGCGAAGTGTGAATGAGGGTAGTGAGGTTGAAGGAGACGTATTAATCACAGGTTATATATTATTATAGAAAATGTTTGAGAATAAAGATAATTTATGAAACAAAAATAAGGGTGGTTACTGAGATTTATATTGCATACCATTAGGGATACCCTGAAACCTGACCTGTTTGCAGCCCTTGAGGCCTGGGAGTGAATAACACTGAGCTATGGTGATTCTCACCTGGTTGGATATTTTTCAAAGATGAAATGAGGATGAGCCAAAGCTGAATCTTGTCACACTGACATGCTCGTTTGTGTAGCCCTACATGACCTCACTAGAGAGCTACATAGTTTCCTTTAAAAAACAAACAAACCTTGCTTCTATTTTCAGAAGGTGAAACTGTATGCACCTAAATGAAAACCCAGCGTGAGCTATCAGCGTGGGGAGCAAGACAATAAACACTGAGTAAACATTGACATAGCCCTAGCTGGCTGGCTGAAAATTAATTTGTGCTGCATTTGGCTGCTCACCGAAAGTCACTTTACTGTCCTTGGGTAGGGAGAGGTGGTGCCTCTCTTCTAAACTTTAACCAGGCAGAAGAGTAATTTAGGATAATGAAAACCATGTTCTCTCTCTCCCCAGGCACTGGCAGTGATAGAAAGACTTTCCATCATGGTGGTGGCCTGAACGCAATGATGTAAGAACAATTCTGACATTCAGGGTTCACAAAAGATCCTGTGTGAAGAACAAGTAATAAACCAAACCAATAAACAGGGCAAGAGCAATAATCACTACATTGTTAATCTTCCTTCCTTCCATGGTATCTTCTGCTCTGCTCTAATGTGATGAATCCCTCTTGAATATTCATGACGATAATTGCAACCACAGCATCATTAAGGTAAGTAGTTCTGGACACTTCCAACATTCCTGCCCTGAGAACATAAGAACAGCCATACTGGGTCAGTCAGATCAATGGTCCATCCAGCCCAGTATCCTACTTCCAACAGTGGCCAATCCAGGTTACAAGTACCTGGCAGAAACCCAAGTAGTAGCAACATTCCATGTAGAACCCTAAAGAATAGCAAGATTCTGGAATCCTAAGAGTAACAAGATTCCATGCAGAATCTCAAAAAGTAGCCACATTGAACCTGCAGAAACCCAAATAGATTCAAGAATCCCAAAGAGTAACAAGATTCCAGAATCTCAAAGAGTAGTAAGATTCCATGCTAACAATCCCAGGGCAAGCAGTGGCTTCCCCATATCTGTCTCAATAGCAGACTATGGACTTTTCCTCCAGGAACTTGTCCAAACCTTTTTTAAACCTAGATACACTAACTGCTGCTACCACATCCTTTGGCAGCGAGATTCAGAGCTTAACTATTCTTGAGTGAAAACATGTTTCCTCCTATTTGTTTTAAAAGTATTCCCACGTAATTTCATTGAGTGTCCCTGGTCTTTGTACTTTTTGAAAGAGCAAAAAATCAATTCACTTTTATCTGTTCTATGTCAGGATTCCTGGAAGTCAAAATTATTGCTGGACATACTTATATTATATTAAACAGCTTCTGACCTCTGAGAACTTCCCCCTCCCCCTCAGGAACCACTGAGGATGACATGGACCAAATGGCCTAAATAGCCCTGGGTTTAATTGCTCTTGACCAGCAGAGCTCTCTTTGAGAACAAAGGAGGCCAGACATAGAGGCTCCATGACTAGTAACTTCAAAAGGACAACCGGTGAAATTGCTCATCTCTCCTGACTTCAAAGAAAGCAAACGGAGTTTGGGCTAGGAAGAAGATAAGTTTTATGATCTCTTTGATTCTGGAGGGATAAAAACAGAGCACATGCTCTCCTCCCGTCTCTCGGTCCCGGGCACTTCTCTGTGTCCTGGGCAGTGTTGCCAGATGGGTGGGTTTCCCACCCAATTGGGCTGGTTTTAAGCCAGGATGCTGGAAATTTTCGAAGGCTGCGGGCTGCGGGAAATTGGGCTTCTTTTTCGTTGCAGCTGTGCGGGGTTTGTGCTCTTTTCCGGGGCTTCTATTGGACCAAATTGGACCAATAGAAGCTTTTCCGGGGCTTCTATTGGTCCAATTTGGTCCAATAGAAGCTTTTCCGGGGTAGGGTTGACATCAGGGGCGGGGTTAATGATATCAGAGATGACATCAGGGGTGGGGCTAACAACGTCAGAGGTGATGTCAGGGGCGTGGTCGGTGACATTGGGGGCGGGGTCGGTGACGTTGGAGGCGGGGTTTGACTTTGGAGGGTTTTGGGCTGTTTTAGGGCCAATTTTGGGTGGGGAAAATTTTTCCCATCTGCCCACACTGGTCCTGGGCACTACGCCTCTCTCTTTCTCTCTCCCTGCAGCAGAGTGCACAGGACTCTGCTGGGCTGCCTTTGTTTTCTTCTTTTTCTTTCTCTGCATACCTCCATCTTTAGCCACCAGAGCACCTGGCTCTGCGTCCCCCATTCTCAGACAGCCCTATTCCAAGGCTTCTCTCTTCCTCTGAACCAACACCCTATCCTTTCTTTCTCTTACTCTAAACACACACCCAGAGACAGCCTTGTACCCTTTTTCCTGTACCAAGTGCTGTAAGCCTATATATATCTGCAAAATATACTATACTTCTTTGAGAACCCATTGCCTCTGCGAACTGGACCTGGGACCAACCCTAGACAACGATTGCTGACATTCTACACCACTCAGGATTTTATAGACCTCAAGCAAAGTCAGAGCACAGTGTCTTTAAATGACCCATTGACAGTTCCTAGAGAGACTGAGTGGCAGTGTGTGAATTAGGGAAAGAGGATGGGACTTGATATATCACCTTTCTGAGGTTACTATCAAAGCAGTTTACATATTATGTACAGGTACTTATTTTGTAAATGGGGTAATGGAGGATTAAGTTACTTGCCTAGAGTCACAAGGAGCTACAATGGGAATCAAATCCAGTTCACCAGGTTCTCATGCTGCTGCACTAACCACTAGACTGTTGGATCATGTAATTATGGTACAGCCAGAGACCCCCCCACTGGAATGGTGGAGGGCCCAGTCATAGAGCTCAGGCTATTACAGACCTTGGCTGAGTCAGAAATCTGATGGCTGACATAACTGGGAGCTTAATGGAAAAGTATGGCCTACTTTGTAGCCCGGACTGAGGCCTAAATAAGCTAAATTAAGAAAAGTTAGGTCAATAGATACGGAAACAAAATGGAGGATTTCAGCACAAGATGGAAGCCGTATCTGTTACAAAGTGGAATTTTCTCTAATGTAAGTTAGAAAAACAAGTTGAGAAATGAGCGAGTCATGCCAGGTGCAAAGAAAATAGGGAACTAGCTGTCCAAGAGGGGAGGGAGACTTTCCTGTGAGCAAGATTGTGGTCAGCCAGTTTGGAATTTACATTAGAGTCAATGGAATGCATTGGTTTTCTATGTACTCGAAATTGTATATAAGAGAGGGCAAAAACTGAGCATTTTAGAAGACCTTCTGACTTGCTACACGAAGTGCTGTCCGGCCGTCCACCTATCTGCTTGTATTCCTGATCCTACTGTGCTATTGTGGTAAGATATAATAAAGGTAATTACCCTTGCTATCTGTCTTCTCTCCTTCTTAACTAATGACTAGCAGGATGCTTAACCTCCTGAGCCTAAATTAGTTATGGGTAGGACCAGTGGCGTTCCTAGGGGGGGTGGGCGGTGGGGGCGGTCCGCCCCGGGTGCATGCCGCTGGGGGGGTGCCGTGCGCGCCTGTCCTCCGTTGGTCCTTGCTTCTTCTCTGCCCCAAACAGGTTACCCGGCGGGGGGGGGGGGGGGGGTGTCCTTTCACCGGGGGGGGGGGGGGGGGGGGTTGCTGCCCCAGGGGGGGTGGGGAGCATCGGCGGTCCGCCCCAGGTGCCAGCCCCCCAGGAACGCCACTGGGTAGGACCCTTACTCATCTACTGATATTCACGGATATCAGGAGTCAGATGAAAGAGGTCATGTTAGAGGAATATATTTTACGCATTCTGGGAGACTCCCCTCGTCCATTTGGACACATGTCCATTGTGGGAGAGGGGCAATTCTTCCCAGGATAGAAAGGAAGAATAAAAACAATCACCAGGTTTTGCCACAGCTCTTAGGCTAATTAAGATCAACTACTTCTTACCCCCCCCCCTGTGGTCTGTGTGATCTCTTGACACTGCATATGCAGAGAACAGGGGATTCATTACAGTTTTCACATTATTTGAATTTACAAACTTTCAAAGAGTTGGGAAGTTATAGTTTATTAAAATTTGCTATACCACTAACACACGGATCACTGCGGTGTACACATTTTTTTTTAATACATAGAGAAAAAAAGGAGCTACAATTTATTTTATTTAGATTTTGCTCACACCTTTTTCAGTAGTAGCTTAAGGTGAGATATATTCAGGTACTCTGGATATTTCTCTGTCCCAGGAGAGCTCACAATCTAAGTTTGTACCTGAGACAATGGAGGGTTAAGTGACTTACCCAAGATCACAAGGAGCAGCAGTGGGATTTGAACTGGCCACCTCTGGATTGCAAGACTGGTGCTCTAACCAATAGGCCACTCCTCCACTAGCAACATTCCATGTAGAATCTCAAGTAATAGCAACATTCCAGAATCTCAAATAGTAACAACGTTCCATGTTCCACTGCACTAACCACTAGGCTACTCCTCCACTACCAACATTCCATGTAGAAGCCTGCCCTTGCAGATCAGCAATGCGGCCGCGCAGGCTTCTGTTTCTGTGAGTCTGACGTCCTGCACGTATGTGCAGGACGTCAGACTCACAGAAACAGAAGCCTGCGCAGCTGTGCGCTGATCTGCATGGGCAGGCTTCTACATGGAATAGCAACATTCATTCCATGTAGAATCTCAACTAGTAGCAACATTCCAGAATCTCCAATAGTAGCAACAGCAACATTCCATGTAGAATCTCAAATATTTATTTAGATTTTGCTCACACCTTTTTCAGTAGTAGCTCAAGGTGAGTTACATTCAGGTACACTGGATAGTTCTCTGTCCCAGGAGGGCTCACAATCTAAGTTTGTACCTGAGACAATGGAGGGTTAAGTGACTTGTCCAAGATCACAAGGAGCAGCAGTGGGATTTGAACCAGCCACCTCTGGATCTGGATTGCAAGACCTTGTAAGGCTGGTGCTCTAACCACTAGGCCACTCCTCCCCTCCACTCCACTACTCCACCCAATATATGATAAGAAAGGTATTCACACACATCATGCTCAAACAGTAGAGATAGGGTAGAGTAGAAAGAAGGGAACAGTACATAGGCTGGGGAGGAGGGGGAGGGACTGGGAAGAATATGATAAGTGTACAGGATAGCAGCAGACAGCTCAGTGGCTATTCCCCAGTAGGACCAAATGCTTGGGTAAAAAGCCTGGCCTTAAACCCTGCTTTAAAGATTTTAAATTAAGGCTATGAGAATCTGGAACATTTCAGGAAGACTGACAGGAAAAGTGAGGCTAAAGTTGATGATAGCAATTACTGATTCTTGCTCTCGCTTTTATAAAGCGATCTGTGAACTTTCTAAAGAAACATGGTGGGGCGAGTCTGAATGCAAAATAGTGTATGATGACATGTAAAGGGTGAGGTAATAAAAAAGGTAACCCCCTACGGTTTTTTGCAGTTTTCTCAGCAACCGCTTGAATTTCAACATGAAATTTTACGTACTTATTTAGTCATCATCCTATATAATAATTCTCACCTCCAACGTTCTGACTTGCTGCCTGGGACCGTGGCTCATTCCGAGTTGGTCTGCTAGGCTCCTTAGATCAGGCTGACATCACCGTAGCCATTATGATGTCAACTTCAAAACCCGGGGGGAGGGGGGAAACATGCCTCACAGCTGATCCATGTCCAGAGGAGGGTCGCTGGACATGGGTGGCTGCAGGGGGGGGCAGGGGAGAGAGAGGGTCGCTGGACATGGGTGGCTGCAGGGGAGCCGAGGAAAACCTTGCTAGCACCCGTTTCATTTGTGTCAGAAACGGGCCTTTTTTTTACTAGTATTTATATATTACAGAACTATTAAACAACATTTCATTATCTTAAGCTAAGTTGATGTTACTGACATTTTAGCATTTCTACCTAGTGATCTTTGCACATTACAAATGTTCGAGCTAAAACACAGGAATGGATCCTCAGGAGCTTAGTCAAGATCGGGAGGCGGGGCTGGTGGTTGGGAGGCGGGGATAGTGCTGGGCAGAGTTATACGGTCTGTGCCAGAGCCGGTGGTGGAAGCGGGACTGGTGGTTGGGAGGCGGGGATAATGCTGGACAGACTTGTATGGTCTGTGCCAGAGCCGGGGTTGGGAGGCAGGGCTGGTGGTTGGGAGGTGAGGATAGTGCTGGACAGACTTATACGGTCTGTGCCAGAGCCGGTGGTTGGGAGGAGGGGCTGGTGGTTGGGAGGCGGGGATAGTGCTGGGCAGACTTATACGGTCTGTGCCCTGAAGAGCACAGGTACAAATCAAAGTAGGGTATACACAAAAAGCAGCAAATATGAGTTATCTTGTTGGGCAGACTGGATGGACCGTGCAGGTCTTTTTCTGCCGTCATCTACTATGTTACTATGTTACTATGTCAGAATTTTGTTGGCACTGTGAATGCTCAAAGTAACCACCCCCAGCTTTACAGGACTTCAGTCGCTTTGGGAAGGGCTTAACAGCCTTGTTGGTGGGTCCCTGTGGCAGGCTGTCCCAGATCATCTGCTGACTCCTTGTCCATGGTTGCTTTTCAATCTGAAATGCTTATAAAAGAAATTATCTGTAACTTTTCATATTATCAAATACAAATTATTGTTTAGAAAAATCCGCATCATTGTGACATCATTAACAATAAGCTGATACCCCACTTATTTTTCAAATAATGGTCATTTTAAAGTGCAAACATTTTTGAACGCTTGAAAAATCAGTGAGTGGACACACTACAAAGTCTGTAACTTCGCCGTGTTTAAAGATAATCTCATTCCACCCAGCACATAAACGCAGAGTGTAACAACAAATAAAGCTGTAAAATTTCAAGGTGAAATTCTAAGCGGTTGCTGAGAAACCAGCAATAAACTCACTGAGGAGGGGGTTACTTTTTTTTGCCTCACCCTGTACATGTTTTTGACTTTGGTATCTTGCATTTCAATTGATGTTAATGGCTTGAAAATTAATATGAAAGAAAATAAAATGTTAAAAAAAAAAAAAAACCCTAAAATATCCCTGACTTGGGATCTGACGTCAGGGCATGACCATGTTCATTTGTCAGGAGAGAAAGATCTGATCTAGAGTTTTCACCAGTCTGAATTTGTAATTTTGTTGTTCCTCGTAAAAACAAAGATTGGAAGCCCTCATGTGCAATGGAGGCAAAACCAGAACTGGATCATCCTCTATGTTTTGACCAGGGTAAAGTAACAGACAGAACCCTACCTAATTTACCCGTTCTGAGAAAAGGGAAGCAACTGTCACTGCAGGGTAAAGCCTCAATAAAGCCTCAAAAATGCCCAGAACCACAACATCTGTCATGTTTACCTGTGACTGATAAATGATGTCATCATTGTTCACTCTTCATAGGTTGCAAGGCGCTGAGATATGACATCAGCAAATGGGCCCAAGAATCCCTTCTTCTTCTGCCTCTCACAGACAGCAATAGCTATAACCAAAACAGAGAATTATTTTATCACCTCCAGAACAAACTATAGGGATGCCACCTCACTCAGGTCAGCACAAAGAGGCTGAGCCAGTTCTGGTTTTGCCCAATTGCACTCAGGGAGCTGTAATTCGAACTGACCCTAAAACATGTAGGAACTACATCTCCCTGCATGCAATGGGGCAAATCTAGGCCTGGAGGAATTTGTTTGGAGTGGTAACCTTATCATTACCTTACTATTACACCACCTGGCTGTAAAAAAATGGTGGAGGCCTCAGGACTGACCAACACTATTTTAAAAATGGGATCTAGACAGCGTCAAACCCCTCCTCCTGAAACTCCACTGACTACCAATTAAGGACCGCATAACCTTCAAGATCTGTTCGCTGGCATAAAGAATAATATTTGGCCTCTCACCAGGCTACATGTCCAACCTAGTAGACCTACCTATCCGGAACATAAACAAATCAGCAAGATCCTACCTTACCCTCCACTTCCCATCATTTAAAGACATCAAATGCAAATCAATTCTCACAACTAGGTTTTCCTACATCTGCACTAAAATTGGAAGACACTCCCGAAAGACCTAAAATTGAATGACAACTACCTCTAATCTTCCGAAAACACCTAAAGGCCCACCTATTCAGGAATCACATCCCCGCTGAACCAACCTAACCATCCAGCAGACCATTTGAACTCTACTCCTAAATCCAACAGTCCTAATGGAAAAGGCAGAAACTTACAATGACCAATCAGAAGCCAAACATTTAATATCCCCTCCCAAGAGACCCACAACCCCAAAAAATTACGGACTACGTACCCACTGTCCGTCGGATCTGGAACATGCCTGACCAATGATGCAACCCTAGTCGACCATTTAGTGCTCTTCTTCAACTCTTTTCTTATAACTTTCTAATTACAGTCATGTAATACCTATAGAATCTCCTATGTACTTAACCCTGTCTCAATACTCCCCGCGAGAAAGCTCTACAAACTTTCACTGTTGCTATCAAACTGTTCATTCCGCTTGACGCTTTGTTACAACCCCTTTGTTCCATGTAAGCCACATTGAACCTACCAATAGGTGGGAAAATGTGGGATACAAATGCAATAAATAAATAAATGGATGAGAGTAAATATACAGCTATTCTGAAGTCCTTAAAAAAAGGATGGCAAGCATCTTGATAGGGTTTGGAATTCTGGTCATCAACCTAATACAACTCAGTGGACTTGCAAATGTAAGATGGATAAATAATAAACCTTAGCATCAAAGAGGGTTTTAAAAAAAATTCCAATCAGATCACAAGGGGAAAGAGTAGCACTAGGGAACTCCTTCAAGTTCTCTTACGGAGCCAGCTACCTCTTTCTAAGTCCTCTAATTGTGAAGAATTGACACAATTCTTTCACTCAGAATTGAATTCCACATGATCATGTGCTATCAGCCAAGATAAAGCACCTCAAACTGTCCAGGTGGTTTCTTATCCATCAAACACATCCTCTATCTCTGTTATCTTATTCCCAACAGTTTAGCATTCTGACCATGCCCGACAATGTCCAGTGGACAGAATTTTCAGAAGCTTCAGCTCTCAAGGTTAAAGAGGGTGGTTGTGTGACTAGTCAAGGGAACAGTGAGACCCCTGTGTGGCTGGCCAGTTATTTGAGGCCAATGAGCAAGTACTTCAATGGCTGATCTCTTTTATTAACCTCGCATTAAACACTACTTGTTTCCTTCAGCTCTGAAATCAACTCTATGACTCCAACTTCTCCTTCAAAGGTAGTCAACTCTGGAATGCCCTACCCAGACCCATTCGCTCTATCAAAGACTACCTACCCTTCAGAAAATCGCTGAAAACCCATCTATTCAAGGAAGCTTATCCAAACGCCACGACCTAACTTTATGTACACACCAATGTCAATGTCTCAGACCACACCTCCTCCAATTTTTCCCTATGTTTTACCCAACCCTATCACCTGATTATCTCAATCTAGCCTAAAACTAGCTCCTCCTCCTACCTCTTATACCCTTCTCCCTTATAATGTTATCTATCTACACATCTCCTTTACTCTGTTAAGCTTAGACTGTATTCTCTCCATTATACTTTTTAATCTTTACTACTTTGTAAGCTGCATTGAACCTGCTATGAGTGGGAAAGTGCGGGGTACAAATGTAAAAATAAATAAATAAAACTATTCTTGACCCTATGTTAAAAATGCATCTTTGGATATTGGGCAGTATGAGAGTTACCGACCCATTTCCAATCTACCATTTCTGACCAGATTGCCGGAAAACTATCTGGATCAATTATGTGGAAGACAAAAGACAGAACCAGGATCTGACAGACAAAAGACCAAAACACGGAGCTGAACACCAGTTTAATAATAAAAAAGCCAATTCTATAAAGTGGCCCCTAGAGGTAGGCACAGCTCACACGCATCGAAGGTGCCATTAATTGACAATGACATGCCAATGTGCACTAGGCCCGCTGTTCTATAAGGCAGCGCCTGTGCCATTGTGCCTAACTGCAAGGGGGTTGTACACATGGGCAGGCAATGGGCATGTCTCCCAGTTACTCGTGTGGTGTATAGAAATAAAGTATGCATGCCACGTGGCACGGCTAAGTGCACCAACGTACGCGTCCCATTGACATGACATGAGGGCATGCCTACACATGGGTACACCAGTACCAACCTTGTGCTAGTCCTATATAATAAAACGCACCTCCAACATTCTGAAGCTGACTGCATGTCTGAGGCATTCCTGCTCTCTTTGTCCATCTCCTGAATTTACATCACGTACTTCCGGGTTCGTCACAAGCAGAAGTGACCAACCACTCGAGGTTTCTCGGCTTCAGAATGTTGGAGGTGCATTCTATTAAATAGGATTGGTCAGTTCCTTGAAGCACAGCCAGAGCTCAGCGTCCTGCACAGTAATGCTCAGACACTAGAGAGAGAGGGGGGCCTAACACCAGAGAGAGGGAGGGAGGGGGCCTGACACCAGAGAGGGGGGGGGTCTTCACACACACACACACTCTCTCTCTCTTACAGTCAATGTCTTTCTCTCTGTCACTCTCACACACTGTCTCTCACACACTCACTCTCTGTCTCACACTGTATCACATTCACTCTCTATGTGTCACACAGTCACTCACACACTCTCTTGGTCTCATACACTCAGTCTCACAGAGAGTCTGTGTCTCATACACACTCTCTCTCTCGCACACACTGTATCTGTGTGAAACACACTCTCTCTCTCTCACACTGTCTCTCACATACGCACTTGCACACACTCATTCTCACACACACACTCTCTCACAGATACTCTCGCACCCAGACCTCACTCTCTCTCTCTCTCACACACACTCGCACATTCACTCTCTCACACACAGTCACTCACACACACTCTCTCAAACATACACATCCGAGGAAACCTTGCTAGCGCCGTTTCATTTGTGTCAGGGCCTTTTTTACTAGTATTCTATAATGGTGCCAACATGCTGTTATAGAATTGGTGCTAACACATGGCATAGGGGCGCCTAGACTGAGATGCCAGTTTATAAAATTGTCCTTTAAGGGGTAAATTCTATAAGTAGGGCCAAAAATCAGTGCCAAAACAGGCATTGTCCTTTATAGACTGACGCTTAGGGCATAGTATTGCACCTACCTGAAGGCACCTGTGCCTACATTAGGTACAGTTTGCCCAAATTCTAGTTAGTTCAAGAGCATAAAATTTGTGAACACCCCCAGAAATGTCCCTACCACACCCCCAAATATTTACACGCATTAGGATTTTGCACGCATCATACACAGCACAACAACAAAAATTTTTTCGTGTGCTACTGGGCAAAAACCATTTGTCCTATACTAAATTCAGTGTGTTCCAAATCCGAAGTCAGAATTGTTGTAACACGTCAGGGAAAGTTTGTTATGCATAAGTTTGCCCTAATGAATTAAGCACTTGGAAAGCATTGAATCATTTTTACAGAACGAGTTTTACTTCAACAATTACCTGATCTGCATCAAAGTTTTCGTAGTAAATAGTATATGAAAATGTAATGGAATAACAAAATTTCAAAAAAGTCTCGTATTCCAGTTTAAAAGTCTTACTTCAGCAAGGCCCAGTACTGTTAAAAGTGCTTCAGGCATCTGCTTTTGCGTTTGTGACCGGTCATATTTCCACGTTGCAAAAACCAGCAGTAGTCCCCCATCATGTTGGGATTCCAGCGGCCTTGATATCTGTTCTCCATTGTAGAAATGTCTTTATGGAACCTCTCTCCATGTTCGTCACTTACGTGTCCCAAATTGGGTGGGAAAAAGTCAAGATGGGAATGTAAGAAGTGCATTTTCAATGACATTCGGCAGCCAAGTTGTTCATATGCTTTAAGCATCTTGTCTACTAGTTCAGCATAGTTTTCAGCTCGTCCGTTCCGAGGAAAGTTCTGCACTACTAGCACAATGCATCCCAAGCATTAATATTATAAGTGAATAGGCTTTGCATGTAAACTTAAAATCTAGAGTGTCAGGCAAATTCGGAGTTCATATTTGGAATCGTCGAGTTCAATTTAGTATAAATCACATGTTTTTCTCTCAGCAAAATCATTGTTGCGTTGTGTTATAGAATACAGTACATTCTAATTATTGCCAAATTAGTGCTGATAATTGGCTATCACCCAATTATCAGCGCTGATCGGCTCATTACTCAATTAAGTGGCATGTGTAAATTGGGCACTTGCCCAATTTAACGTGCGTCACTCATAGCACCATATAGAATCCAGGCCTATGTGTTTTCACCTCTTCTCTGGTGTTTCTGATGTCCAACTCTTTGTGGATCAATTGTTATCCAGATCCGAACTGAAAAAGTGTGACCACTTTAGTAGACGACCTTCCAGAGAAGCATAGGTTGATATTTCAGCAGCTTTTGATCTCGTGATCATTCCCTTGTGTTGAAGAGAGTGGAAAATCTGGGCATCCAGGGAAGGGAGGCCTCCTGGCTTGGCTCTCAGATAGACAACAGAGAGTCAAAGGAGGTCTTAGACTTCAA
Organism: Microcaecilia unicolor; assembly: GCF_901765095.1. Lineage (NCBI taxonomy): Eukaryota > Metazoa > Chordata > Amphibia > Gymnophiona > Siphonopidae > Microcaecilia > Microcaecilia unicolor. Next base: position 44,546 of record NW_021963911.1, read on the forward strand.
AGCCATGGCAGTTATGTATGCTATCCCTCAGGCATCACCACTCTCATTCATTCTTTCTAATGTCTTCATACAGCTCTTGCTGCTGTTACTAGAGAGACCGTGGAATCATTCACCCTCCTTGCACTGTTCTCAGTTGTTAGCAACTAGATGAGACCTGGAGGCTCACACTTACCAGACAAGTCAGAACTGCTGTCGGTGAGCAAATCCAAGAAACAACACCCAGTTTTCTGCTGACAGGCATGAGGCATTCCTTAGCCACCCTACATACAGGGTTATAGTTAGGGTATAATAATTGATTCAGCTTTCACAATGGAGGAACAGATCAGGTTTATGGTCAAAAAAAGGTTTTTATTAAACTTCAGTTGGTTATACATTTGTTAAGTTTTTTGTCGTTTAGACTTACGACATGAATATAGGTGTGTGGTCCTTTCCCATCTGGTTGCAGCTCATCGAAATAGGTGGCAAATATCACTACAAGTGATAAGAGATGGGAAAGGGCCACGCCCCTGCCAGTGGCACTTCATTGGTTGCCAGTACGAATAGGAGTGTCTCAAGCTTTGACTATTGCTTTTAAAGCTCTGGCACCCAGGGCCAGATTAAGCATAGGAGTGGAGGCGTAGCCTAGTGGTTAGTGCAGTGGACTTTGATCCTGGGGAACTGAGTTTGATTCGCACTGCAGCTCCTTGTGACTCTGGGCAAGTCACTTAACCCTCCATTGCCCCTGGTACAAAATAAGTACCTGAATATATGTAAACCGCTTTGAATGTAGTTGCAAAATACCACAGAAAGGCAGTATATCAAGTCCCATTTCCCTTTCCCCCTTTCCCTTATGACATCACAATATGAGAAGTGAGCCAAATATTGGGGCAATCAAGCCATTGTGACATCACTGATGAAGTTGGCTCTTATTGGTGGAATGAGTGGAGGAGTAGCCAAGTGGTTAGTGCAGTGGACTTTGATCCTGGGGAACTGAGTTCAATTCCCACTGCAGCTCCTTGTGACGCTGGGCAAGTCACTTAACCCTCCATTGCCCCTGGTACAAAATAAGTACCTGAATATATGTAAACCGCTTTGGATGTAGTTGCAAAAACCTCAGAAAGGTGGTACATCAAGTCCCATTTCCCTTTCCCTATTGGAGATTCTACATGGAATGTTGCTATTCCACTAGCAACATTCCATGTAGAAGCCTGCCCTTGCAGTGGTTAGTGCAGTGGACTCTGATTCTGGGGAACTGAGTTCAATTCCCACTGCAGCTCCTTGTGACTCTGGGCAACTCACCTAACCCTCTATTGCCCCTGGTACAAAATAAGTACCTGAATATATGTAAACTGCTTTGAATACTTGCATAAACCTCAGAAAGACGGTGTATCAAGTCCTATTTCCTTAAGTACATAAGTAATGCAACCTGAAATTTTACAGCTTTGTTTGTCGTTAGTCTACATTTATGTGCTAAGTGGAATGAAATTATTTTTAAGCAAAGTGAAGTTACAAATTTTTTAGCGTGACCACCCAGTGATTTTTGAATGTTCAAAACTATTCATACTATAAAACTATCATTATTTAAAAGGAAAAAATAAACAACAACCCCAAGGTACAAAGATAACCTTGGGGTCATCTTCAACTCCTCCTCTCCTTCTCTGCACATATTCAGCAGACTGCTAAAACCTGTCGTTCTTTCTCTATAAGATCAGCAAAATTCGCCCTTTCCTTTCTGAGCACCCTACCAGAACCCTCATCCACACTCTTATCACCTCTCGCTTAGACTATTGCAACTTGCTTCTCACAGGTCTCCCACTTAGCCATCTCTCTCTCTTCAATCTGTTCAAAATTCTGCTGCACGACTAATATTCCGCCAGTGTCGTTATGCTCTATTAGCCCTCTCCTCAAGTCACTTCACTGGCTTCCTATCCATTTCTGCATACAGTTCAAACTCCTCTTATTGACCTATAAGTGCATTCACTCTGCAGCTCCTCAGTACCTCTCCACTCTCATCTCTCCCTACATTCCTCCGAGGGAACTCCGTTCACTGGGTAAATCTCTTATCTGCACCCTTCTCCTCCACTGCTAACCCCAGACTCCGTTCCTTTTATCTTGCTGCACCCTATGCCTGGAATAGACTTCCTGAGCCGGTAGGTCAAGCTCCATCTCTGGCCGTCTTCAAATCTAAGCTAAAAGCCCACCTTTTTGATGCTGCTTTTAAATCCTAACCCTTATTCATTTGTTCAGAACCCTTATTTTATCATCCTCACTTTAATATTCCCTTATCTCTTATTTGTCCTGTTTGTCTGTCCTAATTAGATTGTAAGCTCTGTCGAGCAGGGACTGTCTCTTCATGTTCAAGTGTACAGCGCTGCGTACGTCTAGTAGCGCTATAGAAATGATAAGTAGTAGTAGTAAATGCGTCTGTACTACTACTACTACTTAACATTTCTAAAGCGCTACTAGGGTTACGCAGCTGTTTACCAGCACTGCCTGACTATCTGTAAAGGTAATTTAATCTGAGAAGCTGATGATGTAAGAGGCAGAGCATTTTGGCACTCACTGGTTCGCCCCTTGAGCTGCTCCTGGCTGCCTAATATGGGGGGGGGGGGGGGTGGG
>NW_021963912.1:0-47134 GCF_901765095.1 Microcaecilia unicolor
GCCTTTAAGTAATGTTTTATGCTGCCTGGAACCGGATGCACTGCCGTGACGGGATGGGGTTAGAGTTTTGCTTAAGTGGTTTTTGGTTTTATTGTATTTCCTCCATACTTCAGGCAAGTGTTGTTAGATAGGTTTTGATTTCATTGTGTGTTTTTCCCTTCATTTAAACGTGTAGTCATGGGAGATGAGAAGCTTGCTGGTTGACCATCTAATTCACCGACGGGACGACTCGTAAGGCAAGTGCACCGTATTCTCCAGTGTGCTTGAGCCGGTAAGTAATGTGACGTTGCGAGGACATGGAATCGCGTCTCCTTATCCTGGCTGTGCCCGTGGGAGAGTAATTCTGCATTAGCTCTTGAAGCCAAAATACGTTAGGCTTACTGATGGAGACGGACTTGTGGTTCGCTTTCCGACATGATGGAAAGGTAAGTGATGCGGCGCCATGAAAAAGAAGTTTTTAAGAGATAACTGGTGCTTGATTACCTTCTGAAAGATTTAGAAAAGATTGCTTAATATTTTCTGGAGTTGGAGCAGCTGCCCCCTCCATGAGATTGTCGCAAGTCCTGTGTGGCTGGACTTAGGAGCATAATGGGGTGTTCTTCTTAAGCGAGCAGGATTTATGTTTGGTGAGTGTTAATCGGTGAGATCTACCTTATTCTCCCACGGCATTGTGCTGTCCGGTTCTTGGCAACATTTCTGGCAGGTCTTTTCTCTTGTGAGGAAATTGATCCCAAAGGTACGGTGGATCTGAATGAGGCTGAATTGTATAAGTAATGTCCGAATTGGGCAGAGGCATTCTCGCAGACATTGTATAGGGCTGGATTTAGAGTCTAGTTTGACGTTAAACCTCGTCGGATGTAGTTCCAGTAAAATTAGCTTTCAATAAATAGGCTAATTAGCCCAGAAATTATAGAGCAACCGTTTTCAACCAGGTCTGGAAAAGTTAGGGGTCAAATAGGAGGAGGGTGGGTAAAAAATAGTTTAATCTACAATGTCTGTGAGTTACCTCTACTAAAAAGGAGGTTAGGGAGTGGCTGTAGGGGAGCCGTGGAGGCCACAAACCTTCTCATGCTTACCCACCGTAAAATGCAGGTTTTAAAAAGAGGCGGAATTTTATTTCTGTATCCAACCTCTCAGTTATAGAGTGTGAATTGTGGTTGGAATACTGTGAGCCCACTGGGACTGGAATTCATTTTAAGAGAAGAGTTAAAATTCCAGCAGATATTTTGGGCTTAAGCCATGTCTTTAAGACGCTTTCTGTATCCTACCTGTCTGTTACAGAGTATACATTTTGTCCGGTAGACTGTGAGCCCACAGGGACTGGAATTCATTTTAATAGTAGAGTTGGAATTCCAGCAGAAATACTGGGCCTAAGCCATGTCTTTAAGACGCTTTCTGTATCCTACCTGTCTGTTACAGAGTATACATTTTGGCCTGAAGAATATGAATGTAATTCTTATTGATAGAAAACTTACAAATCCAGCAAAAGGATTTTGGTATAAGCCATGCCTTTAAGTAATGTCTTATGCTGCCTGGAACCGGATGCACTGCCGTGACGGGATGGGGTTAGAGTTTTGCTTAAGTGGTTTTCGGTTTTATTGTATTTCCTCCATACTTCAGGCAAGTGTTGTTAGATAGGTTTTGATTTCATTGTGTGTTTTTCCCTTCATTTAAACGTGTAGTCATGGGAGATGAGAAGCTTGCTGGTTGACCATCTAATTCACCGACGGGACGACTCGTAAAGCAAGTGCACCGTGTCCTCCAGTATGCTTGAGCCGGTAAGTAATGTGACGTTGCGAGGACATGGAATCGCGTCTCCTTATCCTGGCTGTGCCCGTGGGAGAGTAATTCTGCATTAGCTCTTGAAGCCAAAATACGTTAGTCTTACTGATGGAGACGGACTTGTGGTTCGCTTTGCGACATGATGGAAAGGTAAGTGATGCGGCGCCATGAAAAAGAAGTTTTTAAGAGATAACTGGTGCTTGATTATCTTCTGATAGAAAAGATTGCTTAATATTTTCTGGAGTTGGAGCGGTTGCCCCCTCCATGAGGTTGTCGCAGTTTCTGTGTGGCTGGACTTAGGAGCATAATGGGGTGTTGTTCTTAAGCGAGCAGGATTTATGTTTGGTAAGTGTTAATCGGTGAGATCTACCTTATTCTCCCACGGCATTGTGCTGTCCGGTTCTTGGCAACATTTCTGGCAGGTCTTTTCTCTTGTGAGGAAATTGAACCCAGAGGTACGGTGGATCTGAATGAGGCTGAATTGTATAAGTAATGTCCGAATTGGGCAGAGGCATTCTCGCAGACATTGTATAGGGCTGGATTTAGAGTCTAGTTTGACGTTAAACCTCGTCGGATGTAGTTCCAGTAAAATTAGCTTTCAATAAATAGGCTAATTTCCCCAGAAATTGTAGAGCAACCGTTTTCAACCAGGTCTGGAAAAGTTAGGGGTCAAATAGGAGGAGGGTGGGTAAAAAATAGTTTAATCTACAATGTCTGCGAGTTGCCTCTACTAAAAAGGAGGTTAGGGAGTGGCTGTAGGGGAGCCGTGGAGGCCACAAACCTTCTCATGCTTACCCACCGTAAAATGCAGCTTTTAAAAAGAGGGAAAATTTTATTTCTGTATCCAACCTTTCAGTTATAGAGTATGAATTGTGGTTGGAATACTGTGAGCCCACTGGGACTGGAATTCATTTTAAGAGAAGAGTTAAAATTCCAGCAGATATTTTGGGCTTAAGCCATGTCTTTAAGACGCTTTCTGTATCCTACCTGTCTGTTACAGACTATGAATTTTGTCCGGTAGACTGTGAGCCCACAGGGACTGGAATTCATTTTAATAGAAGAGTTGGAATTCCAGCAGAAATATTGGGCCTAAGCCATGTCTTTAAGACGCTTTCTGTATCCTACCTCTCCGTTACAGAGTATACATTTTGGCCTGAAGAATGTGAATGTAATTCTTATTGATAGAAAACTTACAAATCCAGCAAAAGGGTTTTGGTATAAGCCATGCCTTTAAGTAATGTTTTATGCTGCCTGGAACCGGATGCACTGCCGTGATGGGATGGGGTTAGAGTTTTGCTTAAGTGGTTTTCGGTTTTATTGTATTTCCTCCATATTTCAGGCAAGTGTTCTTAGATAGGTTTTGATTTCATTGTGTGTTTTTCCCTTCATTTAAACGTGTAGTCATGGGAGATGAGAAGCTTGCTGGTTGACCATCTAATTCACCGACGGGACGACTCGTAAAGCAAGTGCACCGTGTCCTCCAGTATGCTTGAGCCGGTAAGTAATGTGACGTTGCGAGGACATGGAATCGCGTCTCCTTATCCTGGCTGTGCCCGTGGGAGAGTAATTCTGCATTAGCTCTTGAAGCCAAAATACGTTAGGCTTACTGATGGAGACGGACTTGTGATTCGCTTTCCGACATGATGGAAAGGTAAGTGATGCGGCGCCATGAAAAAGAAGTTTTAAGAGATAACTGGTGCTTGATTATCTTCTGAAAGATTTAGAAAAGATTGCTTAATATTTTCTGCTGTTGGAGCAGTTGCCTCCTCCATGAGGTTGTCGCAATTCCTGTGTGGCTGGACTTAGGAGCATAATGGGGTGTTCTTCTTAGCGAGCAGGATTTATGTTTGGTGAGTGTTAATCGGTGAAGTCTACCTTATTCTTCCACGGCATTGTGCTGTCCGGTTCTTGGCAACATTTCTGGCAGGTCTTTTCTTTTGTGAGGAAATTAATCCCAAAGGTACGGTGGATCTGAATGAGGCTGAATTGTATAAGTAATGTCCGAATTGGGCAGAGGCATTCTCGCAGACATTGTATAGGGCTGGATTTAGAGTCTAGTTTGACGTTAAACCTCGTCGGATGTAGTTCCAGTAAAATTAGCTTTCAATAAATAGGCTAATTTCCCAGAAATTATAGAGCAACCGTTTTCAACCTGGTCTGGAAAAGTTAGGGGTCAAATAGGAGGAGGGTGGGTAAAAATAGTTTAATCTACAATGTCTGCGAGTTGCCTCTACTAAAAAGGAGGTTAGGGAGTGGCTGTAGGGGAGCCGTGGAGGCCACAAACCTCCTCATGCTTACCCACCGTAAAATGTAGGTTTTAAAAAGAGGCGGAATTTTATTTCTGTATCCAACCTCTCAGTTATAGAGTGTGAATTGTGGTTGGAATACTGTGAGCCCACTGGGACTGGAATTCATTTTAATAGAAGAGTTGGAATTCCAGCAGATATATTGGGCCTAAGCCATGTGTTTAAGACGCTTTCTGTATCCTATCTCTCCGTTACAGAGTATACATTTTGGCCTAAAGAATGTGAATGTAATTCTTATTGATAGAAAACTTACAAATCCAGCAAAAGGATTTTGGTATAAGCCATGCCTTTAAATAATGTTTTATGCTGCTTGGAACCGGATGCACTGCCGTGACGGGATGGGGTTAGAGTTTTGCTTAAGTGGTTTTCGGTTTTATTGTATTTCCTCCATACTTCAGGCAAGTGTTGTTAGATAGGTTTTGATTTCATTGTGTGTTTTTCCCTTCATTTAAACGTGTAGTCATGGGAGATGAGAAGCTTGCTGGTTGACCATCTAATTCACCGACGGGACGACTCGTAAGGCAAGTGCACCGTATTCTCCAGTGTGCTTGAGCCGGTAAGTAATGTGACGTTGCGAGGACATGGAATCGCGTCTCCTTATCCTGGCTGTGCCCGTGGGAGAGTAATTCTGCATTAGCTCTTGAAGCCAAAATACGTTAGGCTTACTGATGGAGACGGACTTGTGGTTCGCTTTCCGACATGATGGAAAGGTAAGTGATGCGGCGCCATGAAAAAGAAGTTTTTAAGAGATAACTGGTGCTTGATTATCTTCTGATAGAAAAGATTGCTTAATATTTTCTGGAGTTGGAGCGGTTGCCCCCTCCATGAGGTTGTCGCAGTTTCTGTGTGGCTGGACTTAGGAGCATAATGGGGTGTTGTTCTTAAGCGAGCAGGATTTATGTTTGGTAAGTGTTAATCGGTGAGATCTACCTTATTCTCCCACGGCATTGTGCTGTCCGGTTCTTGGCAACATTTCTGGCAGGTCTTTTCTCTTGTGAGGAAATTGAACCCAGAGGTACGGTGGATCTGAATGAGGCTGAATTGTATAAGTAATGTCCGAATTGGGCAGAGGCATTCTCGCAGACATTGTATAGGGCTGGATTTAGAGTCTAGTTTGACGTTAAACCTCGTCGGATGTAGTTCCAGTAAAATTAGCTTTCAATAAATAGGCTAATTTCCCCAGAAATTGTAGAGCAACCGTTTTCAACCTGGTCTGGAAAAGTTAGGGGTCAAATAGGAGGAGGGTGGGTAAAAAATAGTTTAATCTACAATGTCTGCGAGTTGCCTCTACTAAAAAGGAGGTTAGGGAGTGGCTGTAGGGGAGCCGTGGAGGCCACAAACCTTCTCATGCTTACCCACCGTAAAATGCAGCTTTTAAAAAGAGGGAAAATTTTATTTCTGTATCCAACCTTTCAGTTATAGAGTATGAATTGTGGTTGGAATACTGTGAGCCCACTGCGACTGGAATTCATTTTAAGAGAAGAGTTAAAATTCCAGCAGATATTTTGGGCTTAAGCCATGTCTTTAAGACGCTTTCTGTATCCTACCTGTCTGTTACAGAGTATACATTTTGGCCTGAAGAATATGAATGTAATTCTTATTGATAGAAAACTTACAAATCCAGCAAAAGGATTTTGGTATAAGCCATGCCTTTAAGTAATGTTTTATGCTGCCTGGAACCGGATGCACTGCCGTGACGGGATGGGGTTAGAGTTTTGCTTAAGTGGTTTTTGGTTTTATTGTATTTCCTCCATACTTCAGGCAAGTGTTGTTAGATAGGTTTTGATTTCATTGTGTGTTTTTCCCTTCATTTAAACGTGTAGTCATGGGAGATGAGAAGCTTGCTGGTTGACCATCTAATTCACCGACGGGACGACTCGTAAGGCAAGTGCACCGTATTCTCCAGTGTGCTTGAGCCGGTAAGTAATGTGACGTTGCGAGGACATGGAATCGCGTCTCCTTATCCTGGCTGTGCCCGTGGGAGAGTAATTCTGCATTAGCTCTTGAAGCCAAAATACGTTAGGCTTACTGATGGAGACGGACTTGTGGTTCGCTTTCCGACATGATGGAAAGGTAAGTGATGCGGCGCCATGAAAAAGAAGTTTTTAAGAGATAACTGGTGCTTGATTACCTTCTGAAAGATTTAGAAAAGATTGCTTAATATTTTCTGGAGTTGGAGCAGCTGCCCCCTCCATGAGATTGTCGCAAGTCCTGTGTGGCTGGACTTAGGAGCATAATGGGGTGTTCTTCTTAAGCGAGCAGGATTTATGTTTGGTGAGTGTTAATCGGTGAGATCTACCTTATTCTCCCACGGCATTGTGCTGTCCGGTTCTTGGCAACATTTCTGGCAGGTCTTTTCTCTTGTGAGGAAATTGATCCCAAAGGTACGGTGGATCTGAATGAGGCTGAATTGTATAAGTAATGTCCGAATTGGGCAGAGGCATTCTCGCAGACATTGTATAGGGCTGGATTTAGAGTCTAGTTTGACGTTAAACCTCGTCGGATGTAGTTCCAGTAAAATTAGCTTTCAATAAATAGGCTAATTAGCCCAGAAATTATAGAGCAACCGTTTTCAACCAGGTCTGGAAAAGTTAGGGGTCAAATAGGAGGAGGGTGGGTAAAAAATAGTTTAATCTACAATGTCTGTGAGTTGCCTCTACTAAAAAGGAGGTTAGGGAGTGGCTGTAGGGGAGCCGTGGAGGCCACAAACCTTCTCATGCTTACCCACCGTAAAATGCAGGCTTTTAAAAAGAGGCGGAATTTTATTTCTGTATCCAACCTCTCAGTTATAGAGTGTGAATTGTGGTTGGAATACTGTGAGCCCACTGGGACTGGAATTCATTTTAAGAGAAGAGTTAAAATTCCAGCAGATATTTTGGGCTTAAGCCATGTCTTTAAGACGCTTTCTGTATCCTACCTGTCTGTTACAGAGTATACATTTTGTCCGGTAGACTGTGAGCCCACAGGGACTGGAATTCATTTTAATAGTAGAGTTGGAATTCCAGCAGAAATACTGGGCCTAAGCCATGTCTTTAAGACGCTTTCTGTATCCTACCTGTCTGTTACAGAGTATACATTTTGGCCTGAAGAATATGAATGTAATTCTTATTGATAGAAAACTTACAAATCCAGCAAAAGGATTTTGGTATAAGCCATGCCTTTAAGTAATGTCTTATGCTGCCTGGAACCGGATGCACTGCCGTGACGGGATGGGGTTAGAGTTTTGCTTAAGTGGTTTTCGGTTTTATTGTATTTCCTCCATACTTCAGGCAAGTGTTGTTAGATAGGTTTTGATTTCATTGTGTGTTTTTCCCTTCATTTAAACGTGTAGTCATGGGAGATGAGAAGCTTGCTGGTTGACCATCTAATTCACCGACGGGACGACTCGTAAAGCAAGTGCACCGTGTCCTCCAGTATGCTTGAGCCGGTAAGTAATGTGACGTTGCGAGGACATGGAATCGCGTCTCCTTATCCTGGCTGTGCCCGTGGGAGAGTAATTCTGCATTAGCTCTTGAAGCCAAAATACGTTAGGCTTACTGATGGAGACGGACTTGTGGTTCGCTTTCCGACATGATGGAAAGGTAAGTGATGCGGCGCCATGAAAAAGAAGTTTTTAAGAGATAACTGGTGCTTGATTATCTTCTGAAGATTAGAAAAGATTGCTTAATATTTTCTGGAGTTGGAGCGGTTGCCCCCTCCATGAGGTTGTCGCAGTTTCTGTGTGGCTGGACTTAGGAGCATAATGGGGTGTTCTTCTTAAGCGAGCAGGATTTATGTTTGGTGAGTGTTAATCGGTGAGATCTACCTTATTCTCCCACGGCATTGTGCTGTCCGGTTCTTGGCAACATTTCTGGCAGGTCTTTTCTCTTGTGAGGAAATTGAACCCAGAGGTACGGTGGATCTGAATGAGGCTGAATTGTATAAGTAATGTCCGAATTGGGCAGAGGCATTCTCGCAGACATTGTATAGGGCTGGATTTAGAGTCTAGTTTGACGTTAAACCTCGTCGGATGTAGTTCCAGTAAAATTAGCTTTCAATAAATAGGCTAATTTCCCCAGAAATTGTAGAGCAACCGTTTTCAACCAGGTCTGGAAAAGTTAGGGGTCAAATAGGAGGAGGGTGGGTAAAAAATAGTTTAATCTACAATGTCTGCGAGTTGCCTCTACTAAAAAGGAGGTTAGGGAGTGGCTGTAGGGGAGCCGTGGAGGCCACAAACCTTCTCATGCTTACCCACCGTAAAATGCAGCTTTTAAAAAGAGGGAAAATTTTATTTCTGTATCCAACCTTTCAGTTATAGAGTATGAATTGTGGTTGGAATACTGTGAGCCCACTGGGACTGGAATTCATTTTAAGAGAAGAGTTAAAATTCCAGCAGATATTTGGGCTTAAGCCATGTCTTTAAGACGCTTTCTGTATCCTACCTGTCTGTTAAAGACTATGAATTTTGTCCGGTAGACTGTGAGCCCACTGGGACTGGAATTCATTTTAATAGAAGAGTTGGAACTCCAGCAGAAATACTGGGCCTAAGCCATGTCTTTAAGACGCTTTCTGTATCCTACCTCTCCATTACAGAGTATACATTTTGGCCTGAAGAATGTGAATGTAATTCTTATTGATAGAAAACTTACAAATCCAGCAAAAGGATTTTGGTATAAGCCATGCCTTTAAGTAATGTTTTATGCTGCCTGGAACCGGATGCACTGCCGTGATGGGATGGGGTTAGAGTTTTGCTTAAGTGGTTTTCGGTTTTATTGTATTTCCTCCATATTTCAGGCAAGTGTTCTTAGATAGGTTTTGATTTCATTGTGTGTTTTTCCCTTCATTTAAACGTGTAGTCATGGGAGATGAGAAGCTTGCTGGTTGACCATCTAATTCACCGACGGGACGACTCGTAAAGCAAGTGCACCGTGTCCTCCAGTATGCTTGAGCCGGTAAGTAATGTGACGTTGCGAGGACATGGAATTGCGTCTCCTTATCCTGGCTGTGCCCGTGGGAGAGTAATTCTGCATTAGCTCTTGAAGCCAAAATACGTTAGGCTTACTGATGGAGACGGACTTGTGATTCGCTTTCCGACATGATGGAAAGGTAAGTGATGCGGCGCCATGAAAAAGAAGTTTTTAAGAGATAACTGGTGCTTGATTATCTTCTGAACGATTTAGAAAAGATTGCTTAATATTTTCTGCTGTTGGAGCAGTTGCCCCCTCCATGAGGTTGTCGCAATTTCTGTGTGGCTGGACTTAGGAGCACAATGGGGTGTTCTTCTTAGCGAGCAGGATTTATGTTTGGTGAGTGTTAATCGGTGAAGTCTACCTTATTCTCCACGGCATTGTGCTGTCCGGTTCTTGGCAACATTTCTGGCAGGTCTTTTCTCTTGTGAGGAAATTAATCCCAAAGGTACGGTGGATCTGAATGAGGCTGAATTGTATAAGTAATGTCCGAATTGGGCAGAGGCATTCTCGCAGACATTGTATAGGGCTGGATTTAGAGTCTAGTTTGACGTTAAACCTCGTCGGATGTAGTTCCAGTAAAATTAGCTTTCAATAAATAGGCTAATTTCCCAGAAATTATAGAGCAACCGTTTTCAACCTGGTCTGGAAAAGTTAGGGGTCAAATAGGAGGAGGGTGGGTAAAAAATAGTTTAATCTACAATGTCTGCGAGTTGCCTCTACTAAAAAGGAGGTTAGGGAGTGGCTGTAGGGGAGCCGTGGAGGCCACAAACCTCCTCATGCTTACCCACCGTAAAATGTAGGTTTTAAAAAGAGGCGGAATTTTATTTCTGTATCCAACCTCTCAGTTATAGAGTGTGAATTGTGGTTGGAATACTGTGAGCCCACTGGGACTGGAATTCATTTTAATAGAAGAGTTGGAATTCCAGCAGATATATTGGGCCTAAGCCATGTGTTTAAGACGCTTTCTGTATCCTATCTCTCCGTTACAGAGTATACATTTTGGCCTAAGAATGTGAATGTAATTCTTATTGATAGAAAACTTACAAATCCAGCAAAAGGATTTTGGTATAAGCCATGCCTTTAAATAATGTTTTATGCTGCTTGGAACCGGATGCACTGCCGTGACGGGATGGGGTTAGAGTTTTGCTTAAGTGGTTTTCGGTTTTATTGTATTTCCTCCATACTTCAGGCAAGTGTTGTTAGATAGGTTTTGATTTGATTGTGTGTTTTTCCCTTCATTTAAACGTGTAGTCATGGGAGATGAGAAGCTTGCTGGTTGACCATCTAATTCACCGACGGGACGACTCGTAAGGCAAGTGCACCGTATTCTCCAGTGTGCTTGAGCCGGTAAGTAATGTGACGTTGCGAGGACATGGAATCGCGTCTCCTTATCCTGGCTGTGCCCGTGGGAGAGTAATTCTGCATTAGCTCTTGAAGCCAAAATACGTTAGGCTTACTGATGGAGACGGACTTGTGGTTCGCTTTCCGACATGATGGAAAGGTAAGTGATGCGGCGCCATGAAAAAGAAGTTTTTAAGAGATAACTGGTGCTTGATTATCTTCTGATAGAAAAGATTGCTTAATATTTTCTGGAGTTGGAGCGGTTGCCCCCTCCATGAGGTTGTCGCAGTTTCTGTGTGGCTGGACTTAGGAGCATAATGGGGTGTTGTTCTTAAGCGAGCAGGATTTATGTTTGGTAAGTGTTAATCGGTGAGATCTACCTTATTCTCCCACGGCATTGTGCTGTCCGGTTCTTGGCAACATTTCTGGCAGGTCTTTTCTCTTGTGAGGAAATTGAACCCAGAGGTACGGTGGATCTGAATGAGGCTGAATTGTATAAGTAATGTCCGAATTGGGCAGAGGCATTCTCGCAGACATTGTATAGGGCTGGATTTAGAGTCTAGTTTGACGTTAAACCTCGTCGGATGTAGTTCCAGTAAAATTAGCTTTCAATAAATAGGCTAATTTCCCCAGAAATTGTAGAGCAACCGTTTTCAACCAGGTCTGGAAAAGTTAGGGGTCAAATAGGAGGAGGGTGGGTAAAAAATAGTTTAATCTACAATGTCTGCGAGTTGCCTCTACTAAAAAGGAGGTTAGGGAGTGGCTGTAGGGGAGCCGTGGAGGCCACAAACCTTCTCATGCTTACCCACCGTAAAATGCAGCTTTTAAAAAGAGGGAAAATTTTATTTCTGTATCCAACCTTTCAGTTATAGAGTATGAATTGTGGTTGGAATACTGTGAGCCCACTGGGACTGGAATTCATTTTAAGAGAAGAGTTAAAATTCCAGCAGATATTTTGGGCTTAAGCCATGTCTTTAAGACGCTTTCTGTATCCTACCTGTCTGTTACAGACTATGAATTTTGTCCGGTAGACTGTGAGCCCACAGGGACTGGAATTCATTTTAATAGAAGAGTTGGAATTCCAGCAGAAATATTGGGCCTAAGCCATGTCTTTAAGACGCTTTCTGTATCCTACCTCTCCGTTACAGAGTATACATTTTGGCCTGAAGAATGTGAATGTAATTCTTATTGATAGAAAACTTACAAATCCAGCAAAAGGGTTTTGGTATAAGCCATGCCTTTAAGTAATGTTTTATGCTGCCTGGAACCGGATGCACTGCCGTGATGGGATGGGGTTAGAGTTTTGCTTAAGTGGTTTTCGGTTTTATTGTATTTCCTCCATATTTCAGGCAAGTGTTCTTAGATAGGTTTTGATTTCATTGTGTGTTTTTCCCTTCATTTAAACGTGTAGTCATGGGAGATGAGAAGCTTGCTGGTTGACCATCTAATTCACCGACGGGACGACTCGTAAAGCAAGTGCACCGTGTCCTCCAGTATGCTTGAGCCGGTAAGTAATGTGACGTTGCGAGGACATGGAATTGCGTCTCCTTATCCTGGCTGTGCCCGTGGGAGAGTAATTCTGCATTAGCTCTTGAAGCCAAAATACGTTAGGCTTACTGATGGAGACGGACTTGTGATTCGCTTTCCGACATGATGGAAAGGTAAGTGATGCGGCGCCATGAAAAAGAAGTTTTTAAGAGATAACTGGTGCTTGATTATCTTCTGAAAGATTTAGAAAAGATTGGTTAATATTTTCTGCTGTTGGAGCAGTTGCCTCCTCCATGAGGTTGTCGCAATTCCTGTGTGGCTGGACTTAGGAGCATAATGGGGTGTTCTTCTTTAGCGAGCAGGATTTATGTTTGGTGAGTGTTAATCGGTGAAGTCTACCTTATTCTTCCACGGCATTGTGATGTCCGGTTCTTGGCAACATTTCTGGCAGGTCTTTTCTTTTGTGAGGAAATTAATCCCAAAGGTACGGTGGATCTGAATGAGGCTGAATTGTATAAGTAATGTCCGAATTGGGCAGAGGCATTCTCGCAGACATTGTATAGGGCTGGATTTAGAGTCTAGTTTGACGTTAAACCTCGTCGGATGTAGTTCCAGTAAAATTAGCTTTCAATAAATAGGCTAATTTCCCAGAAATTATAGAGCAACCGTTTTCAACCTGGTCTGGAAAAGTTAGGGGTCAAATAGGAGGAGGGTGGGTAAAAAATAGTTTAATCTACAATGTCTGCGAGTTGCCTCTACTAAAAAGGAGGTTAGGGAGTGGCTGTAGGGGAGCCGTGGAGGCCACAAACCTCCTCATGCTTACCCACCGTAAAATGTAGGTTTTAAAAAGAGGCGGAATATTATTTCTGTATCCAACCTCTCAGTTATAGAGTGTGAATTGTGGTTGGAATACTGTGAGCCCACTGGGACTGGAATTCATTTTAATAGAAGAGTTGGAATTCCAGCAGATATATTGGGCCTAAGCCATGTGTTTAAGACGCTTTCTGTATCCTATCTCTCCGTTACAGAGTATACATTTTGGCCTAAAGAATGTGAATGTAATTCTTATTGATAGAAAACTTACAAATCCAGCAAAAGGATTTTGGTATAAGCCATGCCTTTAAATAATGTTTTATGCTGCTTGGAACCGGATGCACTGCCGTGACGGGATGGGGTTAGAGTTTTGCTTAAGTGGTTTTCGGTTTTATTGTATTTCCTCCATACTTCAGGCAAGTGTTGTTAGATAGGTTTTGATTTCATTGTGTGTTTTTCCCTTCATTTAAACGTGTAGTCATGGGAGATGAGAAGCTTGCTGGTTGACCATCTAATTCACCGACGGGACGACTCGTAAGGCAAGTGCACCGTATTCTCCAGTGTGCTTGAGCCGGTAAGTAATGTGACGTTGCGAGGACATGGAATCGCGTCTCCTTATCCTGGCTGTGCCCGTGGGAGAGTAATTCTGCATTAGCTCTTGAAGCCAAAATACGTTAGGCTTACTGATGGAGACGGACTTGTGGTTCGCTTTCCGACATGATGGAAAGGTAAGTGATGCGGCGCCATGAAAAAGAAGTTTTTAAGAGATAACTGGTGCTTGATTACCTTCTGAAAGATTTAGAAAAGATTGCTTAATATTTTCTGGAGTTGGAGCAGTTGCCCCCTCCATGAGATTGTCGCAAGTTCCTGTGTGGCTGGACTTAGGAGCATAATGGGGTGTTCTTCTTAAGCGAGCAGGATTTATGTTTGGTGAGTGTTAATCGGTGAGATCTACCTTATTCTCCCACGGCATTGTGCTGTCCGGTTCTTGGCAACATTTCTGGCAGGTCTTTTCTCTTGTGAGGAAATTGATCCCAAAGGTACGGTGGATCTGAATGAGGCTGAATTGTATAAGTAATGTCCGAATTGGGCAGAGGCATTCTCGCAGACATTGTATAGGGCTGGATTTAGAGTCTAGTTTGACGTTAAACCTCGTCGGATGTAGTTCCAGTAAAATTAGCTTTCAATAAATAGGCTAATTAGCCCAGAAATTGTAGAGCAACCGTTTTCAACCAGGTCTGGAAAAGTTAGGGGTCAAATAGGAGGAGGGTGGGTAAAAAATAGTTTAATCTACAATGTCTGCGAGTTGCCTCTACTAAAAAGGAGGTTAGGGAGTGGCTGTAGGGGAGCCGTGGAGGCCACAAACCTTCTCATGCTTACCCACCGTAAAATGCAGGTTTTAAAAAGAGGCGGAATTTTATTTCTGTATCCAACCTCTCAGTTATAGAGTGTGAATTGTGGTTGGAATACTGTGAGCCCACTGGGACTGGAATTCATTTTAAGAGAAGAGTTAAAATTCCAGCAGATATTTTGGGCTTAAGCCATGTCTTTAAGACGCTTTCTGTATCCTACCTGTCTGTTACAGAGTATACATTTTGTCCGGTAGACTGTGAGCCCACAGGGACTGGAATTCATTTTAATAGTAGAGTTGGAATTCCAGCAGAAATACTGGGCCTAAGCCATGTCTTTAAGACGCTTTCTGTATCCTACCTGTCTGTTACAGAGTATACATTTTGGCCTGAAGAATATGAATGTAATTCTTATTGATAGAAAACTTACAAATCCAGCAAAAGGATTTTGGTATAAGCCATGCCTTTAAGTAATGTCTTATGCTGCCTGGAACCGGATGCACTGCCGTGACGGGATGGGGTTAGAGTTTTGCTTAAGTGGTTTTCGGTTTTATTGTATTTCCTCCATACTTCAGGCAAGTGTTGTTAGATAGGTTTTGATTTCATTGTGTGTTTTTCCCTTCATTTAAACGTGTAGTCATGGGAGATGAGAAGCTTGCTGGTTGACCATCTAATTCACCGACGGGACGACTCGTAAGCAAGTGCACCGTGTCCTCCAGTATGCTTGAGCCGGTAAGTAATGTGACGTTGCGAGGACATGGAATCGCGTCTCCTTATCCTGGCTGTGCCCGTGGGAGAGTAATTCTGCATTAGCTCTTGAAGCCAAAATACGTTAGGCTTACTGATGGAGACGGACTTGTGGTTCGCTTTCCGACATGATGGAAAGGTAAGTGATGCGGCGCCATGAAAAAGAAGTTTTTAAGAGATAACTGGTGCTTGATTATCTTCTGAAGATTAGAAAAGATTGCTTAATATTTTCTGGAGTTGGAGCGGTTGCCCCCTCCATGAGGTTGTCGCAGTTTCTGTGTGGCTGGACTTAGGAGCACAATGGTGTGTTCTTCTTAAGCGAGCAGGATTTATGTTTGGTAAGTGTTAATCGGTGAGATCTACCTTATTCTCCCACGGCATTGTGCTGTCCGGTTCTTGGCAACATTTCTGGCAGGTCTTTTCTCTTGTGAGGAAATTGAATCCCAGAGGTACGGTGGATCTGAATGAGGCTGAATTGTATAAGTAATGTCCGAATTGGGCAGAGGCATTCTCGCAGACATTGTATAGGGCTGGATTTAGAGTCTAGTTTGACGTTAAACCTCGTCGGATGTAGTTCCAGTAAAATTAGCTTTCAATAAATAGGCTAATTTCCCCAGAAATTGTAGAGCAACCGTTTTCAACCAGGTCTGGAAAAGTTAGGGGTCAAATAGGAGGAGGGTGGGTAAAAAATAGTTTAATCTACAATGTCTGTGAGTTACCTCTACTAAAAAGGAGGTTAGGGAGTGGCTGTAGGGGAGCCGTGGAGGCCACAAACCTTCTCATGCTTACCCACCGTAAAATGCAGGTTTTAAAAAGAGGCGGAATTTTATTTCTGTATCCAACCTCTCAGTTATAGAGTGTGAATTGTGGTTGGAATACTGTGAGCCCACTGGGACTGGAATTCATTTTAAGAGAAGAGTTAAAATTCCAGCAGATATTTTGGGCTTAAGCCATGTCTTTAAGATGCTTTCTGTATCCTACCTGTCTGTTACAGAGTATACATTTTGTCCGGTAGACTGTGAGCCCACAGGGACTGGAATTCATTTTAATAGTAGAGTTGGAATTCCAGCAGAAATACTGGGCCTAAGCCATGTCTTTAAGACGCTTTCTGTATCCTACCTGTCTGTTACAGAGTATACATTTTGGCCTGAAGAATATGAATGTAATTCTTATTGATAGAAAACTTACAAATCCAGCAAAAGGATTTTGGTATAAGCCATGCCTTTAAGTAATGTCTTATGCTGCCTGGAACCGGATGCACTGCCGTGACGGGATGGGGTTAGAGTTTTGCTTAAGTGGTTTTCGGTTTTATTGTATTTCCTCCATACTTCAGGCAAGTGTTGTTAGATAGGTTTTGATTTCATTGTGTGTTTTTCCCTTCATTTAAACGTGTAGTCATGGGAGATGAGAAGCTTGCTGGTTGACCATCTAATTCACCGACGGGACGACTCGTAAAGCAAGTGCACCGTGTCCTCCAGTATGCTTGAGCCGGTAAGTAATGTGACGTTGCGAGGACATGGAATCGCAGTCTCCTTATCCTGGCTGTGCCCGTGGGAGAGTAATTCTGCATTAGCTCTTGAAGCCAAAATACGTTAGTCTTACTGATGGAGACGGACTTGTGGTTCGCTTTGCGACATGATGGAAAGGTAAGTGATGCGGCGCCATGAAAAAGAAGTTTTTAAGAGATAACTGGTGCTTGATTATCTTCTGATTAGAAAAGATTGCTTAATATTTTCTGGAGTTGGAGCGGTTGCCCCCTCCATGAGGTTGTCGCAGTTTCTGTGTGGCTGGACTTAGGAGCATAATGGGGTGTTCTTCTTAAGCGAGCAGGATTTATGTTTGGTAAGTGTTAATCGGTGAGATCTACCTTATTCTCCCACGGCATTGTGCTGTCCGGTTCTTGGCAACATTTCTGGCAGGTCTTTTCTCTTGTGAGGAAATTGAACCCAGAGGTACGGTGGATCTGAATGAGGCTGAATTGTATAAGTAATGTCCGAATTGGGCAGAGGCATTCTCGCAGACATTGTATAGGGCTGGATTTAGAGTCTAGTTTGACGTTAAACCTCGTCGGATGTAGTTCCAGTAAAATTAGCTTTCAATAAATAGGCTAATTTCCCCAGAAATTGTAGAGCAACCGTTTTCAACCTGGTCTGGAAAAGTTAGGGGTCAAATAGGAGGAGGGTGGGTAAAAAATAGTTTAATCTACAATGTCTGCGAGTTGCCTCTACTAAAAAGGAGGTTAGGGAGTGGCTGTAGGGGAGCCGTGGAGGCCACAAACCTTCTCATGCTTACCCACCGTAAAATGCAGCTTTTAAAAAGAGGGAAAATTTTATTTCTGTATCCAACCTCTCAGTTATAGAGTATGAATTGTGGTTGGAATACTGTGAGCCCACTGGGACTGGAATTCATTTTAAGAGAAGAGTTAAAATTCCAGCAGATATTTTGGGCTTAAGCCATGTCTTTAAGACGCTTTCTGTATCCTACCTGTCTGTTACAGACTATGAATTTTGTCCGGTAGACTGTGAGCCCACAGGAACTGGAATTCATTTTAATAGAAGAGTTGGAATTCCAGCAGAAATATTGGGCCTAAGCCATGTCTTTAAGACGCTTTCTGTATCCTACCTCTCCGTTACAGAGTATACATTTTGGCCTGAAGAATGTGAATGTAATTCTTATTGATAGAAAACTTACAAATCCAGCAAAAGGGTTTTGGTATAAGCCATGCCTTTAAGTAATGTTTTATGCTGCCTGGAACCGGATGCACTGCCGTGATGGGATGGGGTTAGAGTTTTGCTTAAGTGGTTTTCGGTTTTATTGTATTTCCTCCATACTTTCAGGCAAGTGTTCTTAGATAGGTTTTGATTTCATTGTGTGTTTTTCCCTTCATTTAAACGTGTAGTCATGGGAGATGAGAAGCTTGCTGGTTGACCATCTAATTCACCGACGGGACGACTCGTAAAGCAAGTGCACCGTGTCCTCCAGTATGCTTGAGCCGGTAAGTAATGTGACGTTGCGAGGACATGGAATCGCGTCTCCTTATCCTGGCTGTGCCCGTGGGAGAGTAATTCTGCATTAGCTCTTGAAGCCAAAATACGTTAGGCTTACTGATGGAGACGGACTTGTGATTCGCTTTCCGACATGATGGAAAGGTAAGTGATGCGGCGCCATGAAAAAGAAGTTTTTAAGAGATAACTGGTGCTTGATTATCTTCTGAAAGATTTAGAAAAGATTGGTTAATATTTTCTGCTGTTGGAGCAGTTGCCTCCTCCATGAGGTTGTCGCAATTCCTGTGTGGCTGGACTTAGGAGCATAATGGGGTGTTCTTCTTTAGCGAGCAGGATTTATGTTTGGTGAGTGTTAATCGGTGAAGTCTACCTTATTCTTCCACGGCATTGTGATGTCCGGTTCTTGGCAACATTTCTGGCAGGTCTTTTCTTTTGTGAGGAAATTGATCCCAAAGGTACGGTGGATCTGAATGAGGCTGAATTGTATAAGTAATGTCCGAATTGGGCAGAGGCATTCTCGCAGACATTGTATAGGGCTGGATTTAGAGTCTAGTTTGACGTTAAACCTCGTCGGATGTAGTTCCAGTAAAATTAGCTTTCAATAAATAGGCTAATTTCCCAGAAATTATAGAGCAACCGTTTTCAACCTGGTCTGGAAAAGTTAGGGGTCAAATAGGAGGAGGGTGGGTAAAAAATAGTTTAATCTACAATGTCTGCGAGTTGCCTCTACTAAAAAGGAGGTTAGGGAGTGGCTGTAGGGGAGCCGTGGAGGCCACAAACCTTCTCATGCTTACCCACCGTAAAATGCAGCTTTTAAAAAGAGGCAAAATTTTATTTCTGTATCCAACCTTTCAGTTATAGAGTATGAATTGTGGTTGGAATACTGTGAGCCCACTGCGACTGGAATTCATTTTAAGAGAAGAATTAAAATTCCAGCAGATATTTTGGGCTTAAGCCATGTCTTTAAGACGCTTTCTGTATCCTACCTGTCTGTTACAGAGTATACATTTTGTCCGGTAGACTGTGAGCCCACTGGGACTGGAATTCATTTTAATAGTAGAGTTGGAATTCCAGCAGAAATACTGGGCCTAAGCCATGTCTTTAAGACGCTTTCTGTATCCTACCTCTCCGTTACAGAGTATACATTTTGGCCTGAAGAATATGAATGTAATTCTTATTGATAGAAAACTTACAAATCCAGCAAAAGGGTTTTGGTATAAGCCATGCCTTTAAGTAATGTTTTATGCTGCCTGGAACCGGATGCACTGCCGTGACGGGATGGGGTTAGAGTTTTGCTTAAGTGGTTTTCGGTTTTATTGTATTTCCTCCATACTTCAGGCAAGTGTTGTTAGATAGGTTTTGATTTCATTGTGTGTTTTTCCCTTCATTTAAACGTGTAGTCATGGGAGATGAGAAGCTTGCTGGTTGACCATCTAATTCACCGACGGGACGACTCGTAAGGCAAGTGCACCGTATTCTCCAGTATGCTTGAGCCGGTAAGTAATGTGACGTTGCGAGGATATGGAATCGCGTCTCTTTATCCTGGCTGTGCCCGTGGGAGAGTAATTCTGCATTAGCTCTTGAAGCCAAAATACGTTAGGCTTACTGATGGAGACGGACTTGTGATCCGCTTTGCGACATGATGGAAAGGTAAGTAATGCGGCGCCATGAAAAAGAAGTTTTTAAGAGATAACTGGTGCTTGATTATCTTCTGAAAGATTTAGAAAAGATTGCTTAATATTTTCTGCAGTTGGAGCAGTTGCCCCCTCCATGAGGTTGTCGCAATTCCTGTGTGGCTGGACTTAGGAGCATAATGGGGTGTTCTTCTTAAGCGAGCAGGATTTATGTTTGGTGAGTGTTAATCGGTGAGGTCTACCTTATTCTCCCACGGCATTGTGCTGTCCGGTTCTTGGCAACATTTCTGGCAGGTCTTTTCTCTTGTGAGGAAATTGATCCCAAAGGTACGGTGGATCTGAATGAGGCTGAATTGTATAAGTAATGTCCGAATTGGGCAGAGGCATTCTCGCAGACATTGTATAGGGCTGGATTTAGAGTCTAGTTTGACGTTAAACCTCGTCGGATGTAGTTCCAGTAAAATTAGCTTTCAATAAATAGGCTAATTTCCCAGAAATTGTAGAGCAACCGTTTTCAACCAGGTCTGGAAAAGTTAGGGGTCAAATAGGAGGAGGGTGGGTAAAAAATAGTTTAATCTACAATGTCTGCGAGTTGCCTCTACTAAAAAGGAGGTTAGGGAGTGGCTGTAGGGGAGCCGTGGAGGCCACAAACCTTCTCATGCTTACCCACCGTAAAATGCAGCTTTTAAAAAGAGGCAAAATTTTATTTCTGTATCCAACCTTTCAGTTATAGAGTATGAATTGTGGTTGGAATACTGTGAGCCCACTGCGACTGGAATTCATTTTAAGAGAAGAATTAAAATTCCAGCAGATATTTTGGGCTTAAGCCATGTCTTTAAGACGCTTTCTGTATCCTACCTGTCTGTTACAGAGTATACATTTTGTCCGGTAGACTGTGAGCCCACAGGGACTGGAATTCATTTTAATAGTAGAGTTGGAATTCCAGCAGAAATACTGGGTCTAAGCCATGTCTTTAAGACGCTTTCTGTATCCTACCTGTCTGTTACAGAGTATACATTTTGGCCTGAAGAATGTGAATGTAATTCTTATTGATAGGAAACTTACAAATCCAGCAAAAGGATTTTGGTATAAGCCATACCTGTAAGTAATGTTTTATGCTGCCTGGAACCGGATGCTCTGCCGTGACGGGATGGGGTTAGAGTTTTGCTTAAGTGTTTTTCGGTTTTATTGTATTTCCTCCATACCCTCAGGCAAGTGTTCTTAGGTAGGTTTTGATTTCATTGTGTGTTTTTCACTACTTTAACTGTGTAATTTACACGGCTGTTACGCGTGTAGTCATGGGAGATGAGAAACTTGCTGGTTGACCATCTAATTCACCGACAGGACGACGTGTAAAGCAAGTGGACCGCGTCCTCCAGTATGCTTAAGCCGGTAAGTAATGTGACTTTGCGAGGATATGGAATCGCGTCTCCTTATCCTGGCTGTGCCTGTGGGAGAGTACCGTATTTTTCGGACTATAAGACGCACCGGACCATAAGACGCACCTAGGTTTTAGAGGAGGAAAATAGAAAAAAAAAGTTTGAAGCAAAACATGTGGTAAAATATTTAATAATATACCATAAATAACAATATTTAACCAATGTAAATGTAAACAGAACTCTACAGCAGCATTAACAACCATTATTACTGACTTTAAGCTTTAAGTACAGAAACTACTGTGATCAGGGAACCCCAAGAACTCCTCGTCACTACTGTCCACATTTATGAGGCTCAGTTCCTCAGAATCACTAGCATCACTGTCTTCACTCTGTTCATAGAGGATGTCATCTTCAGAGCCGTCTAAGGCATTGCTGATGCCACATTTTTTGAAGGACCTCACAACGGTTTCATCCTTAACTGTCTGCTATGAGGTTTTCACCCACTCACAAACTTGGGTGAAAGTGGGCCTCTTCATTCGTCCAGTTGGTGTCAGATCATGATTTCCAGCAGCCATCCATTTATTCCACTCTTCTCTCATTAAAACTTTAAATGGCTTGTTGATGGAAACGTCCAAAGGTTGCAACTGGCTGGTAAGCCCCCCAGGAATTACGGCTAGATGGGTTTTCTCTTCTTTAAATCTCTTTTTTTGTGGCTTCAGTGATATGTGCCCTAAACTGGTCAAGCACTAATAGAGCAGGTTTTTTCAGAAGCCCTCCAGGACGTTTGGACCACACTTTTTCTATCCATATCTTCATGCCATTTTCGTCCATCCATCCTTTGTCATGAACAATAACTCCTCTTGGGATTGCCTCTTTTAGCATGGTTTTTCTCTTGAAAATCAGCATTGGTGGCAGTTTGGTGCCATCTGCACAGCAGGACAACACAACCATGTAATGGGTTTTCTCATGCCCTGAGGTTTTCACGGTTATGGTTTTAGCACCTTTCACATCAACAGTCTTGTTTGATGGGACTTCATCCATGTTCCCAATTTGGCTTATTTCAAATCCATTTTTCTTTTTTGCATCCAGTACAAATTTGTGAAAAGACACAATCATGGATTCATATTCTATAGGCATTTTTTGTGCAATCCTACTTTTGGTGCGCCTAGCAAGACCACATCTCTTCATAAATCTGTGGCACCATGATGGTGATGCAGTGAAGTCCTCAATGCCTTTCTCTGTAGCAAGACGTTTGGCTTCATATATGATCATTTTTGTAGGTACTGAAAAGCCATTGTTCCTGTGACGTGTGATCCACTCTTTCTCATCCACTTCTAACTGTGGCCATTTTGCAGCATGCCCACGAAAACATTGTTTCGTTTTGTCCATTTTTTTGCAGCTGATCCTCCTGTTTCCTCCATTCCCGTATCATTTTTTCAGTTGGAGGTGGCCCAAAGTGTTTCTCCGCTGCTCTGTTACCATGTTCTTTGGCGTACTTCACTACCTCCAGTTTAAAAGGGATTTTATATGAAAGCCTTTTCTGCTTTGACATCTTTCCACAATTACGGTAGATTCAGCAGCATACTGCGGTACGCTATTTTATCTTTCTGCAACAAAATACAGTAATGACAGAACTATCAGTTCTAGGGCCCCCTCCCTCCCTCCCTGAGTTCCAGGGGGACCTGCCTCCCTGAGTTCCAGGGCCCCCCTCCCTCTCTGAGTTCCAGGGGGACCTGCCTCCCTGAGTTCCAGGGCCCCCCTCCCTGCCTCCCTGAGTTCCAGTCCCTCCCTCCCTCCCTGAGTTCCAGGGGGACCTGCCTCCCTGAGTTCCAGGGCCCCCCTCCCTCCCTGAGTTCCAGGCGGACCTGCCTCCCTGAGTTCCAGGGCCCTCCTCCCTCCCTGAGTTCCAGGGGAACCTGCCTCCCTGAGTTCCAGGGCCCCCCTCCCTCCCTGAGTTCCAGGGGGAGCTGCCTCCCTGAGTTCCAGGGCACCCCTCCCTGAGTTCCAGGGGGACCTCCCTCCCTGAGTTCCAGGGCCCCCTCCCTCCCTGAGTTCCAGGGCCCCCCTCCCTCCCTGAGTTCCAGGGGAACCTGCCTCCCTGAGTTCCAGGGCCCCCCTCCCTCCCTCCCTCCCTGAGTTTCAGGGGGACCTGCCTCCCTGAGTTCCAGGGCCCCCTCCCTCCCTGAGTTCCAGGGGGACCTGCCTCCCTGAGCTCCAGGGCCCCCTCCCTCCCTCCCTCCCTGAGTTCCAGGGGGACTTGCCTCCCTGAGTGCCAGGGCCCCCCTCCCTCCCTGAATTCCAGTGGGGCCTCCCTCCCTGAGTTCCAGGGCCCCCTCCCTGTTCCAGGCCCCCCTCCCTCCCTCCAAATTCTAGCCCCCCCTCCCTCCCCCCCCCTGAGTTCCAGGCTCCCTCCCTCTAAATTTTAAGTCATCCTACCTCGTCAGGTCCGCGAGTGAAAAGCATGCAGCCCTTCCCTTCTCTCTTGCTCAGCTCTGGTCCCGCCCTCATTTCCTGTGGACCAGAGCAGAGCAAGAGAGAGGGGAAGGGCTGCACGCTTTTCACTCGCGCTCCCCCAACGAGGTAAGACTTCAAATTCAGAGGGAGGGGGCCTGGGAGGCATGGACTAGGCTGGCGGTCGGTGAGATATTGGGGGTGCTTGAGCACCCACGGAGTCGGCAGGACACCCCCTCCTTCCAGCCCAGGGCCCGCAGCATCGCCCCACTCCTGCCGCCGCCGGCTTCCTGCAGCGGCGATCCTGCTCCTGCCTCCCCGCTCCACCGCGAGCTGCTACATTCGGACTATAAGACGCACCCCCCATTTTCCTCCCAAATTTTTGGGGGAAAAAGTGCGTCTTATAGTCTGAAAAATACGGTAATTCTGCATTAGCTCTTGAAGCCAAAATACGTTAGGCTTACTGATGGAGACGGACTTGTGATTCGCTTTCCGACATGATGGAAAGGTAAGTGATGCGGCGCCATGAAAAAGAAGTTTTTAAGAGATAACTGGTGCTTGATTATCTTCTGAAAGATTTAGAAAAGATTGGTTAATATTTTCTGCTGTTGGAGCAGTTGCCTCCTCCATGAGGTTGTCGCAATTCCTGTGTGGCTGGACTTAGGAGCATAATGGGGTGTTCTTCTTTAGCGAGCAGGATTTATGTTTGGTGAGTGTTAATCGGTGAAGTCTACCTTATTCTCCACGGCATTGTGCTGTCCGGTTCTTGGCAACATTTCTGGCAGGTCTTTTCTCTTGTGAGGAAATTGATCCCAAAGGTACGGTGGATCTGAATGAGGCTGAATTGTATAAGTAATGTCCGAATTGGGCAGAGGCATTCTCGCAGACATTGTATAGGGCTGGATTTAGAGTCTAGTTTGACGTTAAACCTCGTCGGATGTAGTTCCAGTAAAATTAGCTTTCAATAAATAGGCTAATTTCCCAGAAATTATAGAGCAACCGTTTTCAACCTGGTCTGGAAAAGTTAGGGGTCAAATAGGAGGAGGGTGGGTAAAAAATAGTTTAATCTACAATGTCTGCGAGTTGCCTCTACTAAAAAGGAGGTTAGGGAGTGGCTGTAGGGGAGCCGTGGAGGCCACAAACCTCCTCATGCTTACCCACCGTAAAATGTAGGTTTTAAAAAGAGGCGGAATTTTATTTCTGTATCCAACCTCTCAGTTATAGAGTGTGAATTGTGGTTGGAATACTGTGAGCCCACTGGGACTGGAATTCATTTTAATAGAAGAGTTGGAATTCCAGCAGATATATTGGGCCTAAGCCATGTGTTTAAGACGCTTTCTGTATCCTACCTGTCTGTTACAGAGTATACATTTTGTCCGGTAGACTGTGAGCCCACAGGGACTGGAATTCAGTTTAATAGTAGAGTTGGAATTCCAGCAGAAATACTGGGCCTAAGCCATGTCTTTAAGACGCTTTCTGTATCCTACCTCTCTGTTACAGAGTATACATTTTGGCCTGAAGAATATGAATGTAATTCTTATTGATAGAAATCTTACAAATCCAGCAAAAGGATTTTGGTATAAGCCATGCCTTTAAGTAATGTTTTATGCTGCCTGGAACCAGATGCACTGCCGTGACGGGATGGGGTTAGAGTTTTGCTTAAGTGGTTTTCGGTTTTATTGTATTTCCTCCATACTTCAGGCAAGTGTTGTTAGATAGGTTTTGATTTCATTGTGTGTTTTTCCCTACTTTAAACGTGTAGTCATGGGAGATGAGAAGCTTGCTGGTTGACCATCTAATTCACCGACGGGACGACTCGTAAGGCAAGTGCACCGTATTCTCTAGTGTGCTTGAGCCGGTAAGTAATGTGACGTTGCAAAGGCATGGAATCGCGTCTCCTTATCCTGGTTGTGCCCGTGGGAGAGTAATTCTGCATTAGCTCTTGAAGCCAAAATACGTTAGGCTTACTGATGGAGACGGACTTGTGGTTCGCTTTCCGACATGATGGAAAGGTAAGTGATGCGGCGCCATGAAAAAGAAGTTTTTAAGAGATAACTGGTGCTTGATTACCTTCTGAAAGATTTAGAAAAGATTGCTTAATATTTTCTGGAGTTGGAGCAGCTGCCCCCTCCATGAGATTGTCGCAAGTCCTGTGTGGCTGGACTTAGGAGCATAATGGGGTGTTCTTCTTAAGCGAGCAGGATTTATGTTTGGTGAGTGTCAATCGGTGAGATCTACCTTATTCTCCCACGGCATTGTGCTGTCCGGTTCTTGGCAACATTTCTGGCAGGTCTTTTCTCTTGTGAGGAAATTGATCCCAAAGGTACGGTGGATCTGAATGAGGCTGAATTGTATAAGTAATGTCCGAATTGGGCAGAGGCATTCTCGCAGACATTGTATAGGGCTGGATTTAGAGTCTAGTTTGACGTTAAACCTCGTCGGATGTAGTTCCAGTAAAATTAGCTTTCAATAAATAGGCTAATTAGCCCAGAAATTGTAGAGCAACCGTTTTCAACCAGGTCTGGAAAAGTTAGGGGTCAAATAGGAGGAGGGTGGGTAAAAAATAGTTTAATCTACAATGTCTGTGAGTTACCTCTACTAAAAAGGAGGTTAGGGAGTGGCTGTAGGGGAGCCGTGGAGGCCACAAACCTTCTTATGCTTACCCACCGTAAAATGCAGCTTTTAAAAAGAGGCAAAATTTTATTTCTGTATCCAACCTTTCAGTTATAGAGTATGAATTGTGGTTGGAATACTGTGAGCCCACTGCGACTGGAATTCATTTTAAGAGAAGAGTTAAAATTCCAGCAGATATTTTGGGCTTAAGCCATGTCTTTAAGACGCTTTCTGTATCCTACCTGTCTGTTACAGAGTATACATTTTGGCCTGAAGAATGTGAATGTAATTCTTATTGATAGAAAACTTACAAATCCAGCAAAAGGATTTTGGTATAAGCCATGACTTTAAGTAATATTTTATTCTGCCTGGAACCGGATGCTCTGCCGTGACGGGATGGGGTTAGAGTTTTGCTTAAGTGGTTTTCGGTTTTATTGTATTTCCTCCATACTTCAGGCAAGTGTTCTTAGATAGGTTTTGATTTCATTGTGTGTTTTTTCCTACTTTAAACGTGTAATTTACATAACTGTTACGCGTGTATTCATGGGAGATCAGAAGCTTGCTGGTTGACATCTAATTCACCGACGGGATGACGCGTAAAGCAAGTGGACCGTGTCCTCCAGTATGCTTGAGCCTGTAAGTAATGTGACGTTGCGAGGATATGGAATCGCGTCTCCTTATCCTGGTTGTGCCCGTGGGAGAGTAATTCTGCATTAGCTCTTGAAGCCAAAATACGTTAGGCTTACTGATGGAGACGGACTTGTGGTTCGCTTTGCGACATGATGGAAAGGTAAGTGATGCGGCGCCATGAAAAAGAAGTTTTTAAGAGATAACTGGTGCTTGATTATCTTCTGAAGATTTAGAAAAGATTGCTTAATATTTTCTGGAGTTGGAGCGGTTGCCCCCTCCATGAGGTTGTCGCAGTTTCTGTGTGGCTGGACTTAGGAGCATAATGGGGTGTTCTTCTTAAGCGAGCAGGATTTATGTTTGGTAAGTGTTAATCGGTGAGATCTACCTTATTCTCCCACGGCATTGTGCTGTCCGGTTCTTGGCAACATTTCTGGCAGGTCTTTTCTCTTGTGAGGAAATTGAACCCAGAGGTACGGTGGATCTGAATGAGGCTGAATTGTATAAGTAATGTCCGAATTGGGCAGAGGCATTCTCGCAGACATTGTATAGGGCTGGATTTAGAGTCTAGTTTGACGTTAAACCTCGTCGGATGTAGTTCCAGTAAAATTAGCTTTCAATAAATAGGCTAATTTCCCCAGAAATTGTAGAGCAACCGTTTTCAACCAGGTCTGGAAAAGTTAGGGGTCAAATAGGAGGAGGGTGGGTAAAAAATAGTTTAATCTACAATGTCTGCGAGTTGCCTCTACTAAAAAGGAGGTTAGGGAGTGGCTGTAGGGGAGCCGTGGAGGCCACAAACCTTCTCATGCTTACCCACCGTAAAATGCAGCTTTTAAAAAGAGGCAAAATTTTATTTCTGTATCCAACCTTTTAGTTATAGAGTATGAATTGTGGTTGGAATACTGTGAGCCCACTGCGACTGGAATTCATTTTAAGAGAAGAATTAAAATTCCAGCAGATATTTTGGGCTTAAGCCATGTCTTTAAGACGCTTTCTGTATCCTACCTGTCTGTTACAGAGTATACATTTTGTCCGGTAGACTGTGAGCCCACAGGGACTGGAATTCATTTTAATAGTAGAGTTGGAATTCCAGCAGAAATACTGGGCCTAAGCCATGTCTTTAAGACGCTTTCTGTATCCTACCTGTCTGTTACAGAGTATACATTTTGGCCTGAAGAATATGAATGTAATTCTTATTGATAGAAAACTTACAAATCCAGCAAAAGGATTTTGGTATAAGCCATGCCTTTAAGTAATGTTTTATGCTGCCTGGAACCGGATGCACTGCCGTGACGGGATGGGGTTAGAGTTTTGCTTAAGTGGTTTTTGGTTTTATTGTATTTCCTCCATACTTCAGGCAAGTGTTGTTAGATAGGTTTTGATTTCATTGTGTGTTTTTCCCTTCATTTAAACGTGTAGTCATGGGAGATGAGAAGCTTGCTGGTTGACCATCTAATTACCGACGGGACGACTCGTAAGGCAAGTGCACCGTATTCTCCAGTGTGCTTGAGCCGGTAAGTAATGTGACATTGCGAGGGCATGGAATCGCGTCTCCTTATCCTGGTTGTGCCCGTGGGAGAGTAATTCTGCATTAGCTCTTGAAGCCAAAATACGTTAGGCTTACTGATGGAGACGGACTTGTGGTTCGCTTTCCGACATGATGGAAAGGTAAGTGATGCGGCGCCATGAAAAAGAAGTTTTTAAGAGATAACTGGTGCTTGATTACCTTCTGAAAGATTTAGAAAAGATTGCTTAATATTTTCTGGAGTTGGAGCAGTTGCCCCCTCCATGAGATTGTCGCAAGTTCCTGTGTGGCTGGACTTAGGAGCATAATGGGGTGTTCTTCTTAAGCGAGCAGGATTTATGTTTGGTGAGTGTTAATCGGTGAGATCTACCTTATTCTCCCACGGCATTGTGCTGTCCGGTTCTTGGCAACATTTCTGGCAGGTCTTTTCTCTTGTGAGGAAATTGATCCCAAAGGTACGGTGGATCTGAATGAGGCTGAATTGTATAAGTAATGTCCGAATTGGGCAGAGGCATTCTCGCAGACATTGTATAGGGCTGGATTTAGAGTCTAGTTTGACGTTAAACCTCGTCGGATGTAGTTCCAGTAAAATTAGCTTTCAATAAATAGGCTAATTAGCCCAGAAATTGTAGAGCAACCGTTTTCAACCAGGTCTGGAAAAGTTAGGGGTCAAATAGGAGGAGGGTGGGTAAAAAATAGTTTAATCTACAATGTCTGCGAGTTGCCTCTACTAAAAAGGAGGTTAGGGAGTGGCTGTAGGGGAGCCGTGGAGGCCACAAACCTTCTCATGCTTACCCACCGTAAAATGCAGCTTTTAAAAAGAGGCAAAATTTTATTTCTGTATCCAACCTTTCAGTTATAGAGTATGAATTGTGGTTGGAATACTGTGAGCCCACTGCGACTGGAATTCATTTTAAGAGAAGAGTTAAAATTCCAGCAGATATTTTGGGCTTAAGCCATGTCTTTAAGACGCTTTCTGTATCCTACCTGTCTGTTACAGAGTATACATTTTGTCCGGTAGACTGTGAGCCCACTGGGACTGGAATTCATTTTAATAGTAGAGTTGGAATTCCAGCAGAAATACTGGGCCTAAGCCATGTCTTTAAGACGCTTTCTGTATCCTACCTCTCTGTTACAGAGTATACATTTTGGCCTGAAGAATATGAATGTAATTCTTATTGATAGAAAACTTACAAATCCAGCAAAAGGATTTTGGTATAAGCCATGCCTTTAAGTAATGTTTTATGCTGCCTGGAACCGGATGCACTGCCTTGACGGGATGGGGTTAGAGTTTTGCTTAAGTGGTTTTCGGTTTTATTGTATTTCCTCCATACTTCAGGCAAGTGTTGTTAGATAGGTTTTGATTTCATTGTGTGTTTTTCCCTACTTTAAACGTGTAGTCATGGGAGATGAGAAGCTTGCTGGTTGACCATCTAATTCACCGACGGGACGACTCGTAAAGGCAAGTGGACCGTGTCCTCCAGTATGCTTGAGCCGGTAAGTAATGTGACGTTGCGAGGATATGGAATCGCGTCTCCTTATCCTGGTTGTGCCCGTGGGAGAGTAATTCTGCATTAGCTCTTGAAGCCAAAATACGTTAGGCTTACTGATGGAGACGGACTTGTGGTTCGCTTTGCCGACATGATGGAAAGGTAAGTGATGCGGCGCCATGAAAAAGAAGTTTTTAAGAGATAACTGGTGCTTGATTATCTTCTGAAGATTAGAAAAGATTGCTTAATATTTTCTGGAGTTGGAGCGGTTGCCCCCTCCATGAGGTTGTCGCAGTTTCTGTGTGGCTGGACTTAGGAGCATAATGGGGTGTTGTTCTTAAGCGAGCAGGATTTATGTTTGGTAAGTGTTAATCGGTGAGATCTACCTTATTCTCCCACGGCATTGTGCTGTCCGGTTCTTGGCAACATTTCTGGCAGGTCTTTTCTCTTGTGAGGAAATTGAACCCAGAGGTACGGTGGATCTGAATGAGGCTGAATTGTATAAGTAATGTCCGAATTGGGCAGAGGCATTCTCGCAGACATTGTATAGGGCTGGATTTAGAGTCTAGTTTGACGTTAAACCTCGTCGGATGTAGTTCCAGTAAAATTAGCTTTCAATAAATAGGCTAATTTCCCCAGAAATTGTAGAGCAACCGTTTTCAACCAGGTCTGGAAAAGTTAGGGGTCAAATAGGAGGAGGGTGGGTAAAAAATAGTTTAATCTACAATGTCTGCGAGTTGCCTCTACTAAAAAGGAGGTTAGGGAGTGGCTGTAGGGGAGCCGTGGAGGCCACAAACCTTCTCATGCTTACCCACCGTAAAATGCAGCTTTTAAAAAGAGGCAAAATTTTATTTCTGTATCCAACCTTTAGTTATAGAGTATGAATTGTGGTTGGAATACTGTGAGCCCACTGCGACTGGAATTCATTTTAAGAGAAGAATTAAAATTCCAGCAGATATTTTGGGCTTAAGCCATGTCTTTAAGACGCTTTCTGTATCCTACCTGTCTGTTACAGAGTATACATTTTGTCCGGTAGACTGTGAGCCCACAGGGACTGGAATTCATTTTAATAGTAGAGTTGGAATTCCAGCAGAAATACTGGGCCTAAGCCATGTCTTTAAGACGCTTTCTGTATCCTACCTGTCTGTTACAGAGTATACATTTTGGCCTGAAGAATATGAATGTAATTCTTATTGATAGAAAACTTACAAATCCAGCAAAAGGATTTTGGTATAAGCCATGCCTTTAAGTAATGTTTTATGCTGCCTGGAACCGGATGCACTGCCGTGACGGGATGGGGTTAGAGTTTTGCTTAAGTGGTTTTTGGTTTTATTGTATTTCCTCCATACTTCAGGCAAGTGTTGTTAGATAGGTTTTGATTTCATTGTGTGTTTTTCCCTTCATTTAAACGTGTAGTCATGGGAGATGAGAAGCTTGCTGGTTGACCATCTAATTCACCGACGGGACGACTCGTAAGGCAAGTGCACCGTATTCTCCAGTGTGCTTGAGCCGGTAAGTAATGTGACATTGCGAGGGCATGGAATCGCGTCTCCTTATCCTGGTTGTGCCCGTGGGAGAGTAATTCTGCATTAGCTCTTGAAGCCAAAATACGTTAGGCTTACTGATGGAGACGGACTTGTGGTTCGCTTTCCGACATGATGGAAAGGTAAGTGATGCGGCGCCATGAAAAAGAAGTTTTTAAGAGATAACTGGTGCTTGATTACCTTCTGAAAGATTTAGAAAAGATTGCTTAATATTTTCTGGAGTTGGAGCAGCTGCCCCCCTCCATGAGATTGTCGCAAGTCCTGTGTGGCTGGACTTAGGAGCATAATGGGGTGTTCTTCTTAAGCGAGCAGGATTTATGTTTGGTGAGTGTTAATCGGTGAGATCTACCTTATTCTCCCACGGCATTGTGCTGTCCGGTTCTTGGCAACATTTCTGGCAGGTCTTTTCTCTTGTGAGGAAATTGATCCCAAAGGTACGGTGGATCTGAATGAGGCTGAATTGTATAAGTAATGTCCGAATTGGGCAGAGGCATTCTCGCAGACATTGTATAGGGCTGGATTTAGAGTCTAGTTTGACGTTAAACCTCGTCGGATGTAGTTCCAGTAAAATTAGCTTTCAATAAATAGGCTAATTAGCCCAGAAATTGTAGAGCAACCGTTTTCAACCAGGTCTGGAAAAGTTAGGGGTCAAATAGGAGGAGGGTGGGTAAAAATAGTTTAATCTACAATGTCTGTGAGTTACCTCTACTAAAAAGGAGGTTAGGGAGTGGCTGTAGGGGAGCCGTGGAGGCCACAAACCTTCTCATGCTTACCCACCGTAAAATGCAGCTTTTAAAAGAGGCAAAATTTTATTTCTGTATCCAACCTTTCAGTTATAGAGTATGAATTGTGGTTGGAATACTGTGAGCCCACTGCGACTGGAATTCATTTTAAGAGAAGAGTTAAAATTCCAGCAGATATTTTGGGCTTAAGCCATGTCTTTAAGACGCTTTCTGTATCCTACCTGTACAGAGTATACATTTTGGCCTGAAGAATGTGAATGTAATTCTTATTGATAGAAAACTTACAAATCCAGCAAAAGGATTTTGGTATAAGCCATGACTTTAAGTAATATTTTATTCTGCCTGGAACCGGATGCTCTGCCGTGACGGGATGGGGTTAGAGTTTTGCTTAAGTGGTTTTCGGTTTTATTGTATTTCCTCCATACTTCAGGCAAGTGTTCTTAGATAGGTTTTGATTTCATTGTGTGTTTTTTCCTACTTTAAACGTGTAATTTACATAACTGTTACGCGTGTATTCATGGGAGATCAGAAGCTTGCTGGTTGACATCTAATTCACCGACGGGATGACGCGTAAAGCAAGTGGACCGTGTCCTCCAGTATGCTTGAGCCTGTAAGTAATGTGACGTTGCGAGGACATGGAATCGCGTCTCCTTATCCTGGTTGTGCCCGTGGGAGAGTAATTCTGCATTAGCTCTTGAAGCCAAAATACGTTAGGCTTACTGATGGAGACGGACTTGTGGTTCGCTTTGCGACATGATGGAAAGGTAAGTGATGCGGCGCCATGAAAAAGAAGTTTTTAAGAGATAACTGGTGCTTGATTATCTTCTGATAGAAAAGATTGCTTAATATTTTCTGGAGTTGGAGCGGTTGCCCCCTCCATGAGGTTGTCGCAGTTTCTGTGTGGCTGGACTTAGGAGCATAATGGGGTGTTGTTCTTAAGCGAGCAGGATTTATGTTTGGTAAGTGTTAATCGGTGAGATCTACCTTATTCTCCCACGGCATTGTGCTGTCCGGTTCTTGGCAACATTTCTGGCAGGCCTTTTCTCTTGTGAGGAAATTGAACCCAGAGGTACGGTGGATCTGAATGAGGCTGAATTGTATAAGTAATGTCCGAATTGGGCAGAGGCATTCTCGCAGACATTGTATAGGGCTGGATTTAGAGTCTAGTTTGACGTTAAACCTCGTCGGATGTAGTTCCAGTAAAATTAGCTTTCAATAAATAGGCTAATTTCCCCAGAAATTGTAGAGCAACCGTTTTCAACCAGGTCTGGAAAAGTTAGGGGTCAAATAGGAGGAGGGTGGGTAAAAAATAGTTTAATCTACAATGTCTGCGAGTTGCCTCTACTAAAAAGGAGGTTAGGGAGTGGCTGTAGGGGAGCCGTGGAGGCCACAAACCTTCTCATGCTTACCCACCGTAAAATGCAGCTTTTAAAAAGAGGCAAAATTTTATTTCTGTATCCAACCTTTCAGTTATAGAGTATGAATTGTGGTTGGAATACTGTGAGCCCACTGCGACTGGAATTCATTTTAAGAGAAGAGTTAAAATTCCAGCAGATATTTTGGGCTTAAGCCATGTCTTTAAGACGCTTTCTGTATCCTACCTGTCTGTTACAGAGTATACATTTTGGCCTGAAGAATATGAATGTAATTCTTATTGATAGAAAACTTACAAATCCAGCAAAAGGATTTTGGTATAAGCCATGCCTTTAAGTAATGTCTTATGCTGCCTGGAACCGGATGCACTGCCGTGACGGGATGGGGTTAGAGTTTTGCTTAAGTGGTTTTCGGTTTTATTGTATTTCCTCCATACTTCAGGCAAGTGTTGTTAGATAGGTTTTGATTTCATTGTGTGTTTTTCCCTTCATTTAAACGTGTAGTCATGGGAGATGAGAAGCTTGCTGGTTGACCATCTAATTCACCGACGGGACAACTCGTAAGGCAAGTGCACCGTATTCTCCAGTATGCTTGAGCCGGTAAGTAATGTGACGTTGCGAGGATATGGAATCGCGTCTCTTTATCCTGGCTGTGCCCGTGGGAGAGTAATTCTGCATTAGCTCTTGAAGCCAAAATACGTTAGGCTTACTGATGGAGACGGACTTGTGATCCGCTTTCCGACATGATGGAAAGGTAAGTGATGCGGCGCCATGAAAAAGAAGTTTTTAAGAGATAACTGGTGCTTGATTATCTTCTGAAAGATTTAGAAAAGATTGCTTAATATTTTCTGGAGTTGGAGCGGTTGCCCCCTCCATGAGGTTGTCGCAGTTTCTGTGTGGCTGGACTTAGGAGCACAATGGTGTTTTCTTCTTAAGCGAGCAGGATTTATGTTTGGTAAGTGTTAATCGGTGAGATCTACCTTATTCTCCCACGGCATTGTGCTGTCCGGTTCTTGGCAACATTTCTGGCAGGTCTTTTCTCTTGTGAGGAAATTGAACCCAGAGGTACGGTGGATCTGAATGAGGCTGAATTGTATAAGTAATGTCCGAATTGGGCAGAGGCATTCTCGCAGACATTGTATAGGGCTGGATTTAGAGTCTAGTTTGACGTTAAACCTCGTCGGATGTAGTTCCAGTAAAATTAGCTTTCAATAAATAGGCTAATTTCCCCAGAAATTGTAGAGCAACCGTTTTCAACCAGGTCTGGAAAAGTTAGGGGTCAAATAGGAGGAGGGTGGGTAAAAAATAGTTTAATCTACAATGTCTGCGAGTTGCCTCTACTAAAAAGGAGGTTAGGGAGTGGCTGTAGGGGAGCCGTGGAGGCCACAAACCTTCTCATGCTTACCCACCGTAAAATGCAGCTTTTAAAAAGAGGCAAAATTTTATTTCTGTATCCAACCTTTCAGTTATAGAGTATGAATTGTGGTTGGAATACTGTGAGCCCACTGCGACTGGAATTCATTTTAAGAGAAGAATTAAAATTCCAGCAGATATTTTGGGCTTAAGCCATGTCTTTAAGACGCTTTCTGTATCCTACCTGTCTGTTACAGAGTATACATTTTGTCCGGTAGACTGTGAGCCCACAGGGACTGGAATTCATTTTAATAGTAGAGTTGGAATTCCAGCAGAAATACTGGGCCTAAGCCATGTCTTTAAGACGCTTTCTGTATCCTACCTGTCTGTTACAGAGTATACATTTTGTCCGGTAGACTGTGAGCCCACTGGGACTGGAATTCATTTTAATAGTAGAGTTGGAATTCCAGCAGAAATACTGGGCCTAAGCCATGTCTTTAAGACGCTTTCTGTATCCTACCTCTCTGTTACAGAGTATACATTTTGGCCTGAAGAATGTGAATGTAATTGTTATTGATAGAAAACTTACAAATCCAGCAAAAATATTTTGGTATAAGCCATGTCTTTAAGTAACATTTAAAGCTCCCTGGATCTGGATGTACTGCTGTGATGGGACGGGGTTAGAGTTTTGAATCATTTTTAATGTGGAATGTTAATTCACTACTCAAATTTTTTAATTATTTTGCACATTGCAAAAGATCATGGTAAGATTCGGTAAATAGTCTTAGTACAGTTGATGGTGCTTTCTTCTTTGCAATATTATAATTCTGTCTATATTGGAGTTAGTGATTTAATATTCATCTAGCTGGAAATGCTACTGAATACAGCTACAGATCTTCCAAATATGAAAGAGCAAGACGATTGTTTTTGAAAATCTATTTTCTTCATGTTTAAGTGTAAATTGTTGTCAATGCTTGCTATGTAATCATATACAGATTATCTGCTATGTATATGTATAAATTGGTAGATTTATACATATATGTTTTTATACATATATATACTTTGTGTTTGTCTTTGGTGTCTGATGTTATATGAATTAATCAAGTTTGCCATTTCCTTGATGTTCTTGATAGTTGTCTGACGGCTGTTTTGGGCTGAGATGCTGTCTTTAGTAAGTAAGAAGTATGTGAGGAGTGTTTGCGAGATGACAGTGATGTGCTATTTTTTTTCTTTATTTGCAGCCCTGATTTTCAAGATCCTGATGTAACATTGCTGGTCTGGGGGACTGTTTAAGGCTGGAATTCTAACTTCAGGAGAGATGACCTTCTGAGTTTTTGAGCTAAGTATTAACCCTATAGTTTTCTGCACTTTGCTCTCTGTTAATGTATATTATGAGTGTATATCGACAATATATGCACTGTAAACAAGTTTGTGCTTTTGTTTGATGTTCCAAAGTTGAAAATGTTTGATTGCTATTTTGGATATTTTGATGCTACTCACACAGCAAGTTCTATAATACTTTTTCTTGGACATTGGGAATGTTTTTTTTAGGCTATGATGAGGAAGAGATAATTGTGATCGCTTTAAGTCTATATATTTGTTGATCTGGGGCTCTTTGAGGGTTTTTTTTCTTTCCTTTACATTCAACTTGTTCCATTCACATGTATTTTTGTTGGTTATAGTGGGTGTTGTTTTGTTTATAGTGCTTTAGATTTGATAGACTCCACATCCTCTTGGAGTATTTAGTAGTAAATTGGTAGGTCTGCTATATAGAAATTGTGTTCATTTAGGGAAATCGTAAATGGTTTTATATTACCCTGAATCAAAGAAGGTAAAATATAAAAGAGTGTTTGCAGGTCAATTCTTGTTTAAAGTTAATTACTGGTGGAATTCTATACCTACTGCTATAAGATGTTCATAGAATTATAAATGTTTTAGAAAAATGCTTAAAACCTACCTTTTTGGAAGATTTGTAAATGTTTGTTAAATTTTAACAATTTTCCAGATGTTGTACATTGCTAGGAATGCGTAGTTAGTTGCTTGTAAACAATGTGATGCTATTGGGGTAAATGCGGGATAGAAATGTCAAATCTTTTGTGTCCAGCAGCACAGGGGATCTTGTGCAAGGAACTCAGAAAAATGCATGGAGAGAGGTAACACTGAATAGGGAAATTAGTAATGATGCTTGGCAAACTCTGAAAATGGCAGGAGAGAGCATGGAGTTTTGCAACGGTATGTCTGTCTACTCAGGAGTTAACAAAAAGGGATTTGCAGTTGTTGAGACAGAGATCTACATGTGAGAGAGAGGATAGTGTGTCAGTGCTGTAAAAGTTAGTTGTGCAGACACTAGTGCAAAACAGACCTCAGAGAATTCCTGTAAGAAGGAACCTCACATGTAAGGGTTGTTCAGAATAGGGATTAGGCACGGAGACATACAATTACATTCTTAAGAAGTAACGCAGAATCCCTTCCAAGAGGGGGATCCGATAATGCGGAGGAGGATGGGGCCTAAGAGGCACACTTTGCAAAATATTTGGAAATGTCCCTATTTTGTACATATTATCGGATCTAACATAGTCGGTCTGATTTCTGCAGATTCAACTGATAAGATTATGAAACGCATCCACGTGTCCCAGTTGCAGAAGGTGAAGGTCGACGAGTAAGCTGTTCTTTGGCTGTTACGCATGAACTTTTCCGATTGGACTCCCGATCGCTCGGATTTTCATCTGTCCATTGGGTTGTCCAGATGTGTCCACACCCATTGCAAATTTGTCATTGATGTTCTCAATGCTAGTTTTAAGTCATTAGAAGAGAAATACCTGTAATATGTCATCTAAGTCTAGAAGCTAGGAGAAGAGATACAAATGAGTAGAGAATGACACGGGGATAAGATTTGTTCCTTTCCCCACCCCGTCCCCTTAGGCCCCGTCCATTCCCCACCCCATCCCTGTGGGCTGTTTTCTCAGCTGCAGAAGCCTCAAACACTTATGATTCTATACGTTAATGTTTTTATTAAAGTATAAAAAGGAACAATATGCTGTGCAACTGTTGTGTATAAATTGCAAATAGAAAACAATAATAACAATGAACAACTTTAATAAACCCTTTCAACACCACCACCACCAGCCTCTACCATTCCAACCCCAACAATGGCTGACTTCTACTCCCCCAAGGAATCCTAATCCATGCTGTTAAAATGTCCAGGGGTACAAAATGCAATCTGTTCGGTATGCCCTAGAGGGGAGAAATATGCCGCATGAAGGACTGTTATTTTTTAAGGTGCGGATGAATAAGAAGTCATCAACAATCTCAGAATTCAATCTAGCTCTCCCGGCTTCCACAGAACCCTCCTGCAATAGAAAGTGTCTTCTTAGAAGATGTGCCGGTAGTAGAACGTACAGGATCCTGCATGCAAATTTTGATAGCTGTGGGCAGCAAGCTCGCTTGTTTTTCTGTAAAAGCAACCTCCGAAGTACAGGCTTTCAGAATGTCCCTGAAGACCACTTTATTGAGGAAAGCTTACACTGCAGCTCCACACTGCCTTAATGTTTTCTGACCTATTACTGTTATGTGACCATACTGCATTCCTTACCTCCTTCTCACTTCTCTCCCCACCGACTACCTTGCCCTTAATGTGTCTGTTTGCTTATTACTTGATTGATGTGTCTTTTTATACCGCTGTTAACCTTTTGAACTAATGTAAGGTGCATTGAGCTTGCCCATGGGCGGGAAAGTGTGGGATATAAATGCCTAAATAAATAAATAAAAATATTGTCGTCTGC
Organism: Microcaecilia unicolor; assembly: GCF_901765095.1. NCBI lineage: Eukaryota > Metazoa > Chordata > Amphibia > Gymnophiona > Siphonopidae > Microcaecilia > Microcaecilia unicolor. The sequence continues at coordinate 38,295 of NW_021963912.1, forward strand.
ATCAATCAAACGTAAATAACAGTCCAGTTCATTCTTAGAAAGCGACACCGGGACAAAGTATGTCCCTGTCCTCACAGGCTCCAGCCCCGTCCCCATCACCGCGGTAATTGCGGATCCCTGACCCCGTGTCATTCTCTACAACTGAGCTAGCACAACGGAAAGATTATTACCCACATTCACGCATTACCCCAGAACCATATGAAGCGGTAGTTGTTAGGTCTACGAACGAGGTAGTAAAGAAGCAAGGAATTGTCATGTTTTTAAGAAAGACGGTAAAGGAATTAGTTCCAGTAATGTTGCAGAGGTCCATAAATACTTTCTGTATAAGATGCACAGTGTATGAAGTAGAACCACACTTATCTGAGAATTATATAATATGCAGATTAAACACGCACTGTGTATAACTACAAAACATTGATATTTTTCTGATAAATCTGTACTGTCATATTCCGTATGTTATTTTCACATACTATAAAATAAGGTTGTCGTGTCGTTTTAATAGTACCGGATAAGAAGATTGAACCTTCAGCGATTGAGACTCCACAGCTTACTGAGCAAACTGTCCTTAATACACAGGTTAGTGTAGGGTAACATGCACAGCTCACACAAGGGAGGGATAGCAAGGGGAGAGGAAAGGGAGAGGGGATAGAAGGGGGAAGGATTGGGAGGTAAGGGTGAGAGGAGAGGGAAAGGGTGAAGGAAGGAGGAGAAGGGATACGGAGAAAGAGGAAGGAGAGGGAGAAGAGAAAAAGGGGGACGGAGGATGATCCTTATCAAGTTTTGCTACATTAGGATTTTTAGATTTATGAAAATTAGGAATCCTTTATATGTGCCCCCTACACGTTTATGGGATTTTCCTACTGCCGTGTAAGTTATTAAGAAACCTATATGTAGATAGTTGCCAGACCATAGGGAGAAATTTGATCCAGGAAAGGAAATACGCTGTTAGATAGTTCCTAAATTCCCCGGAGCTGCACTTAGTATTTTGAATATAATTATGCAACGATTCGACATGAAACTATATTAAGTTATGAGACAGAGAGGCAGCATTTGTATGGGAAATTTCTAGGAATGGATTTATATATTTGCAGAAGTCATAAAACACTGAACTCGCAGATTGCGGAGATACAGGCAGAAGAGAGGAGAGGAGGTGAAAAAGAGGGAGGTGCGGGAGGGGAAGGAAGGGGAAGAGGAGGGGGAATGATGGGAGGGAGAAGTAATAGAAGGGGATAAGGGAACGGAAGGAGAGACGGGGGAGGGAGGGGGTTTCCAGATCATCAAAACGTGTGTTTGGAGAGCAACACAAGATTAAGATATGTTACAGCCCTAATAGGAAGTAATAACTTACTGTATTATCTTATTTAACTGCGGTGCTCAGGTGGAGCCGACGAGGGGGAGACTGTAGGGAGGGGAGGGAGAAGAGAGGGAAAGGGAAAAGGGGGAGTGAGAAAGGGGAGACAGTAGGGGGAAGGGGACGGGGCGGAGGGGAAAATGGGAGGAGAGGGAAGGGGGGAGGAAGGGAGAACAGAGAGGGAAAGATGAGAGGGTATGGAGGGAGGAAAAAAGAGAGGAATGTGAAGGTAGTAACAGTAGCGATAGGCGCTCTAACACTAAATATTAGGATTAGCGCATAGCAGCTACACAGCTATATCGCAGGATAAAGCCAGCTATCTGTTAATATTCAAGCGCCGGCCAAGTTTAATGGGCAAATCGCGCCGCCTAGATAACAGTCCTAGCTTTACCCACTAGTACCTTATCCAGCCAGCGCTCATTCAGATAGCGGTTAAGTAAAAACTGGCCAATAAAACCTGGATATTCATTATCATTATATCGCTTCTGGGCAAAAAGTAAGTATCTTTTATTTTCTGAAACAATTCAGAATTTTTCTCACATTTCCATACTCAGGACACAGCAACGCGATCAACCAGAGCGTTAGCGTTAGAAAAGCTCATACTAATGCAAATGTTGCATTTGAAGGTGTTTTCTGTTTTATATATCGCTGTAAGAATCAAGGCCGGCGCTAGGGGAGGGGGGCGAACAGGGCAGTTGCCCTGGGCCCCACAGCTCCCAGGAACCCCACAGTCCAGGCATCTCTTTCCATCCTCCCCACCAAGGGCCATTTCCTCCTCCTCCCTTTCCCTCACATTGCTGATCTTCTTTCAAAATGTATTTTCCTTCTCACAGCGACCCTGGGGCGGCGGCCATCAATCTGCTTCCAGTTGAATGAGGGGGGGTGGGGGGGAGTTTTGATTTCAGGTGAAAATGTAATGGCATTTTTGGCTAAAACCAAATTTAAGGCACATTTTGAGAAAAATCCCTACGCCTATGTTTTAACCGATTGCAAGTTCTTCTACCCTAATCTTCACATTTAAAATCACTAACTCCTTTCTCTCATCCCCCTCCCCTTTTCCCTCCTCTATCTTACCGTTTTTTCTCTCTCCTCCCCTAATCTCCCTTCCTCTCCTTTCCCTCTTCCTTCCTTCTTCCCTTACCCCTTCCTCTCTCCGTTTGCCCCCTTTCCCTATCTTCCCCCTTCCCTTTCCTTCTCCCTTACCCCTCTCTCCTTTTTATTTTCCCTTTTTGTTCCTCTCCCACTTTTATTCCCCCCTTTCTATCCTCCCCTTCCCACATTACCCTTTTCTCTTTTCTTCTCTTTTCTCCTCCCCCAATCTCTTTCTTTCCTTTTCCTCTCCTTTGCCTGCTTCCCTTCCCTCGCCCTCCCTCTCTATCTTCTCTTTTTATGTCTGTTACGCACCTCCCTCTCTCGCCTTCCTCCCTACCGTCTTCCTCTTCTCGCCTCCATCCTTTCCCTGTTCTATCCCTCCCTTACCCTTTTCTCTCATTCCTCTCACGTCCCTCTCTCTCTTTTCTTGTTTCTCCCTACCTTCTTTTCCTTCTCCCCCCTTCCTTTTTCCTTTTCCTCCTCCCTCTTTCCCACTTCTCTCCCTTCTCCTGCTTCCCTTTCTCTCTCTTCTCACTGTCCCTCACTCCGTCCCCTCCTCCCTTCTTTTTCTGTCCTCCCCATATTTCTTCTTCCCTCCTACCCTTTCTCGCCCTCCCTCCTTTACCCCTTCCCTCCTCCCTTCTTTTCCTTGTCTGTTCTCCCTCGCCATCTTCATCCTTCCTGCTCTTTTCTCCCTTCTGTCACTCCCCTCCTTCCTCTGTCCTCCATTTCTTGCTCTCCCCCTTCCCCTCACTCTTTACCCCTTCATCCCCTCTTCCCTTACATCCCCTCCTCTACTCCCTCTTCTCCGTTATTTTCCCTCCTCCCTACCCCTCCATCCCCTTCCACTCTTTCCTCCCTTTCCCTCCTCACCGCTTCCCTCCCCCTCATCTCCCTTCTTCCCCTCCTTTGTTTAGTTTTTTCCCCTCCTTACTCCTTTCTGTCCTCTTCACTGTCCCGTTCCCCTCAGCCTTTGTCTTTCCCTGTCTCCTCTCTCTTCTTCCTTCTCCGCTTCATCTCCCTCCCTGTTACTCTTCCTCTGCTCTCCTACTGCCTACACTTTCTCTCTCTCCTCTTCCCCCTCCCTCCCCCTTTCACTTCCTATTCTCTTCCTTTTCTCTCTTCCTGTCCTCCTTTTGTCCCTCCCTTCCTCTCTCGTCTGTACCCATCTCTATCCTTTTTCCCCTCCCCTCTTTCCCTTTCCCTCCTTTTTATTTATACTCCCCTGCCCTCCCTCCTCTCTCCTTCCCTTGCTCTTCCCTCCCCTTTCCCTTCTCTCTACCCTCTCCCCTTCCTTCGTTCCTCCTTTCCCCTCCTTTTGCTCTCTTCAAATCCCTTTCCCCTCATCCATCTGCTCTATACCCCTCATCCCCCTCCCTCTCTTTTCCTACCCTCTTCCTTTCTCTGCTTTTCTATCCCCATTATCTTCTGCCTTCTCGCTCCCTCCATCAGTTTCCTATCTCCTTCTCTTACATTTCTTTCCCTGCTCCTATCCTCTTTCCCTTCCATCTCTTCCTCCTTTTCTCTGCCTTACCTTCCCCCTTTCTCTAGCCCTCTCCTCTTCCTCCCTTCATATCTCTTCCCCCTTCACTCACTCTCTCTCCTCCTTTCCCTTCCCCCGCGTTCATCTTTGTTTACTTTATCTTCTCCCCTTACCCTCTTTCTCCAATCCCTCTTTCACCTGCCCTTGCCATCCTTCCTGTCCTCCTCCCCACTTCCCTCTCCCACCTATCCTCTGTACCTGGGGCATTGGCAGGTTAAGAGACTTAATACAATTCAGAAGGAGCTGCAGTGGGAATCACACCCAGGTGTCTAGGATCAAAGGCAACCGTTCTAAGCAGTAGGTGACTTTCTCAAGCTCACAAGTTGGAGTGGGATTCAAACCCAGGTCACCGAGATGCCGGCTTAACGGTTAGCGCAGCGGGCTTTGATACCGCAAATCTGGGTTTGATTCCTATCGGGTAAATCACTTAATCCTCCAATATCCAAAGTATAACAGCTTAGATTGTGAGGGACAGAGAAAGTACCCGCATATAACGTATACAGTTCCGCATATAGCAGCGATTAGCAATAGTAACAAAGACGCACATCCATCACACGCCAGGTAAGCGAGCCCACGGGCCGCCGCCGGAGTACAGCTCACAGCGGGCGAATAACACAAATTGGAGCCGGAACGTCGGACTGAAATTAGAAAGCGAACAGGCAGGGAGGGAGAAGGAAGGGAAGGTATAGGTATGGGAGGGAGCAGAGGGGGAAGGTGGGGAGGGAGGGAGGGAGAGGAAGGAGCAGGAGAGGGAGAAGTAGACTTAGATCACAGAGACCTGGGTTTGATTCTCACTGTAGGATAGCGTGAGTCGCAACCTGCCATTGCTCCAGGTATAAAGAGAGTTAGGGATGTAGAACATGAGAGTTGAGGTTAGGGAATTAGAGAATGAAGGGTGAGGGTGTCGGTGGTTAAAGGGGTTAGGGAGGAGGCGATGGAGGGTGGCAAGAGATGCATGGACTATGGTGGGGGGGGGGTCTCCTGGAGAAGTGGGGTCAGGTCAAGTTCTCTGTTTCTCTTTACCCCCTCCCCTAAATGGTGGTCTTGATTCTTCCTTCTTTCATTCCCCTCCCCCCTTTTCTCTGTTCTCTTTTTTTCTCTCTTCCCTCCCCCTCTCTCCTCCCCTCACTTTTTCTTTTCTATCCCTCCCTTTTTTTTCTCTCTCCATCTTCTTTTTCCTCTTCTTCTATCCTGTACTTCTATCTGCTTTCTTCCTTTCCTCTTCCTCTATTTCCTCTTACCCCATTTCCCTCCTTTGCCTCTTTTCTCTCCACTCCTCCCTGCTATCCCTTGTAATCCCGCTCCCCTCCCTCCTCTTTTTGTAACTGGGGTAATGACAGGTTAAGAGATATTCAACTTCACAAGCAGTTGCAGTGTGTGAGTCAAACCCAGGCCTCTAGGATCAAAGCCTACTACTTTAACCATTAAACTACAGCTCCACTTCTAAACCTATTACTTACATCCTAACCCACTCACAATCTAAGTTGTTGTACTTGGGGCAACGGAAGGTGAAGTGACTTTCTGAAGCTCACAAGAAGCTGCAGCGGGAAGCAAACCCAGGTCAGCAGAATGCCTGCTTAGCGGTTAGTGCAGTAGGCTTTGATACCGACAACCTGCGTTTGATTCCCAGTCGGGCAAGTCACTTAATCCGGCAGCGGTGCAAGTGCAAAAAGTTACATTGTGAGCCCTGTAGGGACAGAGAAAGTACTTGCATATAATGTGAAATGATTAGCAATAGTAGCAAAGATGCACATCTATCACAGATGCCAGGTAGGTGAGCCTGTGGGCTGCTGGTAGAGTACAGTGCGCAGCGGGCGAATAATCCAAATTGGAGCTGAAAAGCCAGAGAAAGCGGAGAGCGTACAGGGAAGTAGGAGGTGGGAGAGGAAGCAAAGGTATAAAGATGAGGGAAGGGGGAGAGCAAGGGGGCGGAGGGGAGAGGGAGCAAGGAGGAGGGGGAAAGGGTGGAGGAGGTGGAGAACAAGGGGCGATAGAGGGAGAAGTTGACTTTGATCCTAGAGATTAGGTTTGATTCCTGCTTCAGTTCATTGTGAAATAGAGTAAGTCACTTAACCTGGCATTGCCCCAGTTACCTACAGGATTAGGGATGTAGGAAAGGGAGGGTGAGCAAGGGGTGGAAAGGTGGGGAGAAAAAGAGATGGCGGGGGGGAGGGGAGATATAGGGGGAGGGTGAGAGCAAAGGGAGGGGAGATAGCAGAAGTTGACTTTGATCCCAGAGACCTGGGTTTGATTCCCGCTTCAGCTGCTTGTGAAATAGAGTAGGTCACTTAACCTGCCATTTCCCCAGTTACCTAGAGGATTAGGGATGTAGAGGTGGAGAGTGGGGGTTGCGTTGGGGAGGAGAGCAAAGGATAAGTGGGGAGGGAGGGAGAGGGTGGAGGGAAAGCAGGAGAGGGGTGAGGAGAGAAAGGTGGAGAAGGAGGGGAGGGGGAGAGCAAAGGGAGGGGAGATAGCAGAAGTTGACTTTGATCCTCGAGATCTGGGTTTCATTCCCGCTTCAGCCGCTTGTGAAAGCAAGCAAGTCAGAATCTGAATTAGACTCATAGAATGAGGTTGAAGGGCAGAGCAAGGGCTTTGATGTAAAAGGGGGATTAGGGTTAGGGGGTCGGGCCAGGGAGGAGGAGATGTCTCATAGCTAGGAGGATGGCAAGAGATGCTTGGACCATTGGAGGAGGGGGGGGTGCCCTGTTTGCTTGTCTAAATGGTGGTCTTGATTCCTACAGCAATATATAATATATAAAATGCAAGACCATCTTCAAATTGAGCATTTGCATCAGTTCAAGCTTCTCTAGCACTAACGCTCTGATCAAATCGCTGTATTCTGAATTGTTTCTGGAAATAAAGTATACATACGTTTTGCATAGGAGCAAGATAACGATGATGATGATTCCATACAGCGTCATACCAAAAATAACAAAATTAAAAAAATCTGTGTCCCCCCCCCCCCCCTTCCAATATTCAGGCAGCGGGAGGCAGTGTAGTTAGGTGACGCTGATGGAGCTCACTCTGGTTATTCACTCCTTTTTTCTTCTCCCCTCCCTCTCCTACCCCTCTTTCTCCATCTCCTCCCTACTTACCCTTTCCTCTCCGTGCCTTCATCTCCCTCTTCCCTTATATCTCCTCCCTGCTTCCAACTCTCCTTTCCCTCTCCCTACTGTTCTCGTCTCCTCACGTTACTCATTCATTCCTTCTCTCCCTTTTTCTCACTTCACCTCCTTCCCTCCTCTCTCCCCTCACTTTACGTCCCTCTCCCTTCCCCTTTCTCCTCTCCAACTTGCCCTTTCCTTCTCGATTTGAATTGGGGGGGGGGGGGTCTGGCCTGGTGGTGGACAGAGGGGGGGTGGCGATGATGACTACCTTGGGGGGGGCAGCGGTGGGGGGGGGCCCTGGGGGCAGCCTTATGGGGTGGGGGGGAACTGTGGCACCGCCAGCGGTGTACCTAGGATAGTTAACACCCCCCTCCAAAATTCAGTACTAGGCATACCGAGAATACAAAACACTGAAGACCTATAGCAATTGTACCATACCATTTGTACGAGTCACACGAGGTAAAGAAAAGCATCTCAAACATTACACCTGTGGCCTACCGGACACCCCTACCTAGTAGCTTCTGTAATTCATACGTCGCAATTGCATGTTCACGTGGGTGATTTGCTTGCTGCGGTCTGTTTTCCAGCTGTGATCTACTGGCTCACGTACCTGGCAGTTTTGCCTTCTGACTCCAATCCAGCATTTCAGGTGTGATGATTCATCTGCCGCAAGCTCTACTCGGTCAGTGGCGTACATACTTGCTATCCACTCCAGTCCAGCTTAGGCAATTTGTTGCCAGCTGTACCGCAGCAGTGGCCCGTGAATGTGATATTTGCGATACAGATATGCATCTTTTCTATTACTGTTAATCATGTCTACAGTGTCATACACAGATACAGGGTTCACAATCTATTTTTTTGTATCTGGAGAGTTTAGCGACTTGCCCAAGGTCACGCGGAGTTGTAGTGGGAACGGAACCCAGGCCGCCAGTTCCCAAGTCTGCCGCACTAACCCATTAGACCATGCTCTGTCGTGTCGAGCTGGGTTTCAGTTCCACTACAGGTTCTCGTGCGGTTGAGCAAGTAATTGTTTGTTACCCAAGTTATATAAAGCTTAGTTTGTTAGCGGGTTAGAGCTAGGATGTTACCGATAGCTTTAGAGTTAGAAGCGGAGCGGTAGCTTAACGGTTAGCGCAGTCGGCTTTGACCGTAGAGACCTGGCTTTGATTCCCACTTCAGCTCCTCATGAACTTCAATAAGTTACATTATCTTATATCGCTCCTGGTAAAAAATAGTAGGGGGTGAGGTCCGGTTTATAATATGTATATGTTTTATATAATATAGACGCAACATATATTAGATATGTAATATAACATATAATTGCAAAAGAAAAAAAGCAGATAAAAAAGAAAACGGAACAGGAGGGTAACAGAAGAAGCGGCTTATTACAAGTTAGCCGACGTGGCCACATTTTGCCCTTAGGCCGTGTCTGTGGTACGAAAACTACAAAATAAAAATACGTAACGAATAAAACATAAACATCATATTGTATATTATAATAAGATATTTAAAAACACGATCAAATCATATAAGATAAAAACAGATCAAATCTAAAAAATAATACAATAAAATGTAATATCAAATCAATATCAGTTCAAAACATTCAGAATAAATATGCATGCAGTGATGTATACCGACCACCAGTCTAATTAGAACCCAGAACAACAACATTTGAAAGTACACTGTAAAGGTTACTTCCTATTTGAAAAGAAAGAGCAATTATTTCTCTCTAATAGGTTTACAG
>NW_021963913.1:0-46739 GCF_901765095.1 Microcaecilia unicolor
GTTGCAGCTCCCACCGCCTGAAGAACACCTTCCAGTACTGCTCCTCTTTCCCTCAGAAACAATGACTCTTTTTATTGCCTAGGAGGGGCTTCCCTCCTTCCCTCGGTTGTGGCACCAAAACACAAAAACAAAGCACAGTTGTCATTCACCTTTTTCAAGCCGGTTAGTTGCCCAGTCCAGGCTTCCACAACTGCTTCCTCTCCCTCCCTCCTGGGGGAGAGTTGCAGCAAATAAAACCTTGTTCAGTGTAGCGGGGTTTTCCCAAAACACAGCTCAGTTTAGCCAGGCTTTCAAAACACAGTTCAGTTCTAGCCAAGCTTACAAAACCCAGCTCAGTTTAGCCAGGCTTTCCAAAAACACAGTTCAGTTCTAGCCCAGCTTTCAAAACACAGTTCAGTTCTAGCCAAGCTTCAAAAACACAGCTCCGCTTAGCCAGGCTTTCAAAACACAGTTCAGTTCTAGCCAAGCTTTCCAAAACACAGCTCAATTTAGCCAGGCTTTCAAAAACACAGTTCAGTTCGAGCCAAGCTTTCAAAACACAGCTCAATTTAGCCAGGCTTTCAAAACACAGTTCAATTTTAGGCCAAACTTTCAAAACCCAGCTCAGTTCAGCCAGGCTTTCAAAACACAGTTCAATTTTAGCCAAGCTTCAAAACAGATCGTAATGGCTTTGCGCGGGCTCAAAGCCTAGGGTCCCACCCTCTTGGTCAGTCATACTCCTACCTGACCTCCTCCCGCTTCACCCGGCTTGGCCCCGCTACTTCCTTGGCTTTCACTGAGCCAGAGCCGAAAAGTCCATCGGCTCTTCCAGGGTGCTCTCCGGTTCCGTCAACTCCATAGGGCAAGGCTCACTCTCTGCCTCTCTCTCCTCAGGAGCCCAATCCATATTCTCCTCGCCCCGCCCTTCTCCCAGCTGCTCACCCTTTCTTTCATTAAAGCTCTTTGGTGTCTCTTCTTTCTCCACCCACCTGTTCCACCACCTCTTCCACCAGGTTGGAGCATCAGCCTTGCTCCTTCCCCTGCGGCCCTCCTCTGGAGACTCCTGGGAATGCACATAGTTTCTCTTATCCCCGGTCTCCCTTGGGGCATGCTGGGAGTTGTAGTTCTTTATTTCTAGTTTTTTCCTGGCGAATGCCTGCCTATAACGGGGGTATTCTGGCCTATCCCAGGGTTCCTTTGGGGCCTGTCCTACATACTCTTTACAATATATATATATATATATATATATATAATATAGATAATAAAACGCACCGTGAACGTTCTGAAAGACAACGTCTGTGAAGCCGGAAACTTGAAGCCGGAAGCTTCAAGCCCTGAAGCCTTGAAGCCATCTGACGTCACTCCCAGTGAAGCCTTCAAGCCAGCCAGCCGTCTCTGCCCCGCCCTCGCCTCAAACCAAACAAATCGGGAAGCGAAGCGTCAGGGAAGGAGGCGGCGCTCCCGACGTCTAGCCTTCCCTTCGCTGTGTTCGGGCGGAACACAGCGAAGGGAAAGCTAGACGTCGGGAGCGCCGCCTCCTTCCCTGATGCTTCGCTGCACGAACCGCCACGGAGGTAAAGTTTAAAACGAAGAAAAAAAAAAAAAAGGGATGCATGTATGCGAACGGGGGGGGGGGATGCAGGGATGCGAAGGGGGGGGCATGGGATGCGAGGCATGGATGCGAAGGGGGGGGGGGAGAAGAGGGCGGGCCAGGCTGGGACATGGTAGAGAGAGTAGCATGGATGCGAGGGGGGGGTCATGGAAGGGCAAGAGGGACTTGCTTGGAAAAGGATGAATGGAGGCTGCAGGGGACAGAGGAGCATGGATGTGTATGGATTAGGAGGCAGGGGCACAGGGAGAGAGGGGAATTACTAGAAATGGATGAATGGAGGGGGCAGGGGAAAGAGGAGCATGGATGGGCATGGATTGGGAAGGGCAGGACTCAGGGAGAGAGGGAAATTGCTGGATAGGGAAAAATGGAGGGGCCATGTGACAGATGAGCATGGATGGCATGGATTGGAAGGGGCAGGGACACAGGGAGAGGGGAATTGCTGGATAGGGATGAATGGAGGGGACAGATTGGGCATGGATGGATATGGATTGCAGAGCAGGCCTCAGGCAGAGAGAGGGAAATTGCTGGATAGGGAAAAATGGAGGGGCCAGGTGACAGATGAGCATGGATGGGCATGGATTGGAAGGGGCAGGACACCAGGGAGAGGGGAATTGCTGGATAGGGATGAATGGAGGGGACAGATGGCATGGATGGATATGGATTGCAGAGCAGGCCTCAGGCAGAGAGGGGAAATGCTGGATAGGGAAAATGGAGGGGCCAGTGACAGATGAGCATGTATGGGCATGGATTGGAAGGGCAGGACTCAGGGAGAGGGGATTGCTGGATAGGGATGAAATGGAGTGGACAGATGGGCATGGATGGATATGGATTGCAGAGCAGCCTCAGCAGAGAGGGGAAATGCTGGATAGGGAACAATGGAGGGGCCAGGTGACAGATGAGCATGGATGGGCATGGATTGGAAGGGCAGGACTCAGGGAGAGGGAATTGCTGGATAGGGATGAATGGAGGGGACAGATGGGCATGGATGGATAGGATTGCAGGGCAGGCCTCAGGCAGAGAGGGGAAATGCTGGATAGGGATGAATGGAGGGGGCAGGTGACAGACAAACATGGATGGCCATGGATTGGGAGGGCAGGGCTCAGGGACAGAGGGGAATTGCTGGAAAAGGATGAATGGAGGGGGCAGGGGACAGATGGCCATGGATTGGGAGGGCACGGCTCACACTCTCTCTCTCATATACAATGTCTTTCTGACTCTCACTCTCACACACTCTGTCTCACACTGTATCACATTCACTCTCTATGTGCCACACAGTCACTCACACACTCGCTTGGTCTCATACACTCACTCAAACAGAGAATCTGTGTCTCACACACACTCTCTCTCTCGCCACACACACACACTCTCACTCACACTGTGTCTCACATACACACTTGCACACACTCTCATTCTCACACACACACTCTCTCACAAACACACTCACCCCAGACTCACGCTCTCTCTCACACATCACACTTTCACTCTGACTCTCAGTCACTCTCACATACACTCTCCCAAACATACACACTCCGAGGAAAACCTTGCTAGCGCCCGTTTCATTTGTGTCAGAAACGGGCCTTTTTACTAGTATATATATATATGTGTTGTGTGTACATAACTTGAGATGATGTTATCACTATTTTTATGTTTTATTTGTAGTTTTACCCCTGACGCAGACTGAGGGCGAATGTGGCCACGTCGGGTACTGCTTTTATCTTGGTTTGAATAAATTATTTCTTTGTTTTTATATATGTGTGTCGGTCTACTTTTTATAACAGACTTTTGTGGACTGAAGCAATGCTGCAAGATCCAGTACAGCAGCTCTGTCTATCGTCTCAACAGGTAGTCTCCAAAGTGGAGGATATAGATCAAAAGTTACTACAATTATTTTTTTTTTTTTTACATTTATACCCCATATTATCCTGAACATACTCGAGTTCAATGTGTCTAACTGTGAATTAACAACAGACAAAGTTTACAAAGCCATAAACAAACTATCACTTATAGACACTGATGGCCAGTTTCAATCTAAGATACTCCATCAAAGGATAGAAGCCTCTCAAAGAGGAGAGTTTTCAGCCTTTATGAAACACCAAGAAATCAAGCTGATCCTTGTTTGCCATTGGCAATGAATTCCACCACTTAGCACCCTGATATCTAAGTCAGCAGAGTGAAACTGACTTATAATGCACTGTCTTGCAATCTGGAAGATGAAGTCTAAGGTAGTCTCTAAAACCAGAGGTTATATTGCCTAGGTGAATAGTTTTTAAGGGCTGCATATAATCCGGTGTCATGGCATATAGATTCAGGTTTATTAGGGGACTTTCTACTCCCGCCCATTAAGCACATATCTGAGCGGCGTACAATCTAATAGCAGAGAAGTCAGGTAGGCAAGGACAGAGTGGACAGGAGGATAGATACAATAGGAGCTGGGGTGGAATTACAATGGCTAATATGAAAGCAAAAGAGGAGGCTAGGGTAAAACATTAGAGGGAGGGGAAAGATGTTTCATACAACTATTCTGGCTATGGCCCAAATGATTCTAAGAAAACATAGGTATTTAGTTCTGTTTTGTACTGAGTGACTGATGGTGGCGTCTTCAAGCGTTCAGGTAGGGTGTTTCACAATATAGGAGCCTTTACTGTAAAAAGGAAACAATGGACCAAGCTTGGGAGAATGTCATGGAGAGACAGGACAACTAAAAGGTCCTGCTGAGATGAACGCAGCAGGCGAGAAGGGTGATATGGTTTCCAAGAGGTCGAAGAGAAAAGAAGGTTCCTGGGTGGTATGAACTTTAAATACTAGCAGAAACAATTTGTACTGAATTTGATAGTGGACAGGTAGCCAGTGGGCTCTTTTAGCAAGGGAGTGACATAATCAAATTTTTACGTCCCATTATAAGTTTATTGTGGTGTTTTGGATGAGTTGTAGATGGTGGAGCTGGCAGTTGTGGAAGGCCTGAGTAAAGCAAATTACAGTAGTCTTGCTGGGAAATAATAAGGAGTGACTAGTATTAATGCCTGCAGGGAATAGAAATGATTTGATCGAATGAATAATGCCTAAGAAGGAAGAAAGAGCGTCTCATTAATGAGGAGGTTTGTGGAACAAAGGTGAAAGTATTATCAAGGTCGCCCCCCATGACTTTAATGTATCAACTAGAATAATGGTTGATGCATTCAATGTAATGGGGTTTGTCAGCAACTGTAGTTTAGTTGAAAAATGACTCTGGTGTGATTTTTCAGGATTGGGCAGTAAGTGATGTTGTGTGAACCAGGAGGAGATGTCAAATCCGGGCTAAAGGCCTACCTCTTTGATGCTGCTTTCGACTCCTGACTTGTCACTTTTATCTTATTCTTGTGTCCTTCTGTCTGTCCTTCCCTTATCCTTATTGATCCTGTCTGTTTGTCCTGATTTAGATTGTAAGCTCTTTCGAGCAGGGACTGTCTTTCTTCATGTTCAGTTGTAAAGCGCTGCATACGACTGGTAGCGCTATAGAAGTGATTTATAGTAGTAGTAGTAGTAGAGACTAAGTCTAATTTGCTATTAAGATTAGCTGGTTGGGCTGGATCCAATGGATTAATCAGAATAAGAACCTGTATGTCATCAGCATAAGCAAATGATTCAAGACCCAGTGAGTCTAGAATGTGAAGAAGTGGGCCAGAAAGATAGCAGAGGTGATAGGATTACTGCCTTGTGGTACCCATGAGGTTAAGGAGTAATAGTCTAAAGTAGAGTGGAGGAAGGAAGGAGACAGCATACCTATGATTTGTAAAGCATGAGGTAAACCAGGGCTGTTTTTGTCAATCCTATTTGTGAAAGATGGTGGAGAAGGAGCAAATGATCTATTGTATCAAGGCCACCTTAAGATCAAAGGAGATAAGCATAACAGCTCTAGAGTGGGCTTGATGGGATCTGAAATATGTAATAAGACCTTAGAGAATAGTTTCAGTGTTGTGGTTTGCCCTAAACCCCCTTTTGGTGTGGGTGAAGAATATTTGAACTGGTCACTAAGTCCACTAATTGAGCATGGACCACAGATTCTGGTAACTTAGTAGTAAAAGGGAGGTTTGTTATGGGCCAATAATTATCACATTGATTGTAGGTTTGGAAGGATTTTCAATTTCAGGTGAACTACAGTCATTTTCCAATTTAGTGGGACATAACCATCAATCAGAAATGTAACCATAGAAAGCAAGAAAGGGATCAAGGTGCTGTTATAGGATTTGATAAGTCTTGAGGGGATAGGGTCCAATGTGGTTGTGGCTGGGTACACATAGTTTGCAGAATCTGTGTTAAGCCAGATGCAGCTGGGGAACAAAAGTAAAGGATCCTGATTGTGCGCTGTGAGCTTGTGACAGCTTGGAGTGAGGCAAGGTGTAATGCGAGACTGAAGTCCGCTGTAAGCTCATCACTTTGTCTTTGAAGTAAGAAGCAAGCATTTGTGCCCAAAAGAGTAAAAGTCATAGAAGTGTTTGTTTGTGAGGTAGAGATCAAAGTAGAAAGTACAAGGTAAAGAGTTGCTGTATTAGGTGCTGACTGTATTTGCTTAGAATAGTAGTCTGTTTGGCAACTGTTAATGATGTCTTATAGGCTATTGCCTCTTGGGAAATCAGTGAACAGTAGTGTCGCCACCTGCACATGGCTTGATGCAGTTTGTTGGCGTAGACCTAGCAAGGTAGGAGTGTACCAACATTTCCTAGCAGAGGAGAGAGACATAGAGTGTGCAGGGAGCACTGGTGACAAATGATCTAATCCTGAACGAAGTGAGGTCATCCAAGTATGGAGTCTTATATTGAATAGAAGGCTTGAAAAGTAGGTAGGTCTAAGGCTGAGGCAGTGAGAAGAGATTCTGCCGTCACTGTACTAAGGTCTCACGTTCTAGTAAATTGAGCGTGCTTAGGTTTGTGAGATGAAATAAAAGTATATAAAAAAGTTATCAAGGTGTGATTGGACCAAGTAAGGGGTACGATTAAGGAGTCAAGAGAAGCATTTTGATTCAATGTAGGGGTGAGGATAACATCAAGAGTATGACTGCCAATATGGTTGGCCCTGTAACATGTTGTTCTAGACTGAGGTCAGTCAGTATTTGCGAAAATTCATGGGATACCGCAGAGGAGGGGTCATCAAGATGGAGGTTAAGGTTTCTAACAATTAAGGGGTGTAGGGCATTAGTGCAATGGTCAATCAGTACAGAATGCAACTTATTTTGTAAAGTAGCTGTTACTGGGGGTGGGGGCAAATATGCAACCAAACAATTGGACTTTTGGGGGCGCTAGATGTGGTATACTTAGATTTCAGTAAAGCCTTTGAACACAGTTCCGCACAGGCAACTGATAAATAAATTGAGTGCCCTCGGTATGGGACCTAGAGTAACTGATTGGGTTAAAAATTGGTTGAATGGAAGGAGACAGAAGATAGTGGTAAATGGAGCTTGCTCTGAAGAAAGGGATTTTATCAGTGGGGTACCGCAGGGATCGGTCCTCGGGCCAGCTCTTTTTAACATCTTTGTGAGGCGATATTGCAACAGAGTGGACACCCCGGAGGGTGTGATGACATGAGGAAGGACCCAGCGAAGCTGAGGAATGGTTTGATATTTGGCAACTAAGATTTAATGCTAAAAAATTCAGGGTCATGCACTTGGGTCTCAAGAATCCAAGGGAGCGGTACAATATAGGGGGTGATGAAGTGCTTCTGTGTACAAGGGAAGAGAGGGACTTGGGGGTGATTGTGTCTGATGACCTTAAAGCTTCCAAATAGGTGGAAAAGTGACGGTCTAAGACAGAAGGATGCTTGGGTGCATAAAGAGAGGGATGACTAGCAGAAAAAAGAGGTGATAGTGCCCTTGTATAAGTCTCTGGTGAGCCCCCACTTAGTACTGTTGTGCAGTTCTGAGACCACACCTATGGAAAGATATAAACAGGATGGAGTCAGTTCAGAGGGTGGCTACAAAGTGATCTTGAACACAAAGCATACAGGGACAGGCTTATGACCTCAACATGTATACGATGGAAGAGAGGAGGGAGAGAGGAGATAAGATAGAGACGTTTAAATATCTCAAGGGCATTAATGTACAGGAATTGAGTCTTTTTCATCTGAAGGAAAACTCTGGAATGAGGGGCATACGATGAAGTTAAGAGGGAATAAGCTTAGGAGGAATCTAAGAAAGTATAATTTCATGGAAAGGGTGGTAGAAGCGTGGAATGGCCTCCCAGTGGAGGTCATGGACTGTTTCAGATTTTAAGAAAGCATGGGATAAATACATGGGATCCCTTAGGAAAAGGAAAGAGTTATGGGTTACAGAGGATGAGCAGACTGGATGGCCTTTTGGCCTTTATCTGCTGTCATGTTTATATGTTTCTAAGATCCATGGGGTCTGAGAGCCAATACGGAAGGACAAGGATGTAGGAATAAATGGCAGCCAGTTCTAATGCTGGTTATGTGAAAGTGAGAGGCATAAATCATGGCAATCCCTCCATCACGTCGTGAACTCGACTGCTCATATATTTTAAGAAGCCTGGTGGGGGGGGCTGTTCAAGATGACGCCGACACGCCGAGAGGGGTGAGACTGCTGATCGTTTTGCTAGCGGATTTTAGCTTTTTCTTCTTTAATCCACTATGCCACATACCAAGAGAAAAGGGACTATCAGGGATATACCATCTCCTGTCCTGGTATCCTCACCAAACACAGCGAAAGTGCGACAGCTTTGCCCTCCAGTGTCCACTAGTTGAGACCGGAGTAGGGCTTCCTTTGGATTTTGGAAGGGGGAATCCGACGTCAGTGGAACTTGAGACAACGCGTTTCCCCTCCGGAGCCAGCAATCCCACCATGTCCCGCCGTGACTTGGGAGGAGATGACGGGTCAACAAACACGGAAGTCGTGGATACTGAGACTCTTGGAGATGGCACTTCCCGAATACAGCTAGCAGCAAGTAATGAGAACTTGGAAAGAAAAGGATCTTTGAATCCTCCCATGGTGGTGACGCTCGATATTCTTTGGCAGTCTATTGAAAACATGAACTCCCTGATCATAAAATCAACTCGGGAGGCAGCGAATTTGGTTTCTATGGTAGATCAACTCTCTAAATCCATGGATAATTGAAGCAAGACTTTAATGACCAGGTACTGAAATCCCAGAATGATATTTCAAATATAAAAGAAAATGTTTCAATGCTTATGAAAGATAATTCAAGTATTCGGCAGAAAATAGAACAACATTGAAAATTATAATAGACGCTTGAATATGAGGATTTTGAATTTTCCTAAACCAGTAGGGGTCCTCCCTTTGGAACTATTTAAGAAATACCTTGTTGAAATTTTGAAAATTCCTCTTCAAAATATACCTCCATTAAATAAAATATATTTTTTGCCTATGAAAAAAAGGACGGGAACAAATTCAATTAGAAGAACTGAATGAAGATTTGAAAGATATTTCCTTAATATTAGAAGACTCACCATCTGAAGTCACAAATAAGGCTACACTTCTGATCTCATTCATATTTGAGCAAGACGTCAATGCCTATCCTTAAATTATACTTCAAGAATATTCATCCAAATTTTGTGGGCAAAAATTATGGATTTTTCCTGATGTCACTAAGTTACGCAAGAAAAACTGAAAAATTTCTAGAGATGAGAGAAGAGACAAAAACTATGGGCGCAACGTTTTTGCTAGCATACCCATGTAAATGTATAGTGAAATATTTGGGAGTTAAGTATGTTTTTTTTTTCACCAGACCAACTTAGAGTTTTCATAGACATGAAGAAGATACCAGGGTTATAATATCTAAGGCTGGAAATTAATGATGGATGGTGGGTGGGCACAATGCCTTTCTTCTTTTTTTTTCTTTTTATTTCCTTATAAAACTCCCTGATTTATTAGACAGCCCCCTCAAATTTTGTGGTCTAAGGCGGGGACAAAGGTGAAATTACTTATATTTACTTCTATGATTAATCTCTATATAAGAGTGTATACATTGACAAATATTTTCATTACTTTTGATCTCTGAGTTACATGTAACAAGTTTATTGCTTGTGTAAATATTATAAACGCATAAATAAATAAATTAAATAAATAAAAAGAAGCCGGGTGGGGTGCAGCATTGAGGTAAGCTGTATCTTGCCGTGGGCTGCCAAGTTTCCACCATGCAGAGAATAGTCAGCTGTTGGGTAAGTATAAGGTTGTGTACGAAATGTGGCTTACCATGAAGTGTGTGGTGGATTTAATAAGCTAATATGCATTGCCTGCAGCAGGTGAGATCCGAGATTTGAGACTGGCAGGAGGTGGACTTGCAGGGCTAGAGTCCTATGCCGTGGAAAAGTAATATACCAGTCCTTAGGCTGAAGGCCTATTACCCCAGAAGACTGGGATAGATATGAACGGCACATGTAGAGTAACGAATGTAAGAGAAACTTCCCAACTGACCTAAAGCGAATAAATTAACCATATTATACCTAGATTGCAGGTAAGAAAGGTCCAGGGCTGCACTCTGGAGATGCACAAAGGAGCATGCTCCTTGTGTGTGCTCCTTCTCCCTCTACGTGGCTTGTGCTGCTAAGAGCTGAGAATTTAAAGGTCTAACCAAATTGTCACTTCCGGGAGGCGGGAGGGTCAGACTGAGGCAGCTGGCATAGGAGGAGTCACTTGGTCAACACCTGAGAGTGCCTGAAATATATAAGACAATAATGGCAGGTCTATATCAAAGCAAATAAGTAGCGTGGAAATATAGAGTATTTGAAAGACAAAAACACGTAATTTAAAAATAATCCTGGCTTTAATGGGCAATCAGTGCAGCTTGCATAGTAATGGAGTGGCTCTATCAAACACGATACCTTGAGGACAAGCCTAACTTCAGTATTTTGGACCATTTGTAGTCTTTTTAGGACACCCTGCTTACATCCAGCATAGATAGAATTGCAGTAATTGAACTAAGTTAAAACCAAGGATTGAACTAGCAGTCTAAAGATGTCTGGTGAGAAATATGATCTGATTCTCCTCAGCTTCCAAAGAGACCTGAAGGATTTTTTCACTACTGAGGAAACCTGAGGTTCAAACATGAGGTGACTGTCAGTACATACTATAACAACTAACAAGAATAGGTCATTACTAAACAATATTTTATTGCAAAAATAATATTCAATCCATTACATAAAACCACCCTTTACATCACCCTCCACATAAATCACACAATACCACACCTTAACATTAACCCAGTCTTCCTAACTGAATGTTCACAATCTAATAATTTTCTTATATTTGTCCACAAACAATGATATTTGGAAGACTTTTGCAACCACTTATACGTTATTATACGTGCAGTAGGACAATTTCCGGCACTATAACTGGTGTGTTCAGTATTTGGGATTTGAGCACCGGGACGTCCAGTGTTCCCTCTGTCTACACATGCAGGAGAGGCCTCTTAAAGCCTGCAGAGCCCAACAAAATAAACTTTTGGTTTGGCATCAACATCGAGCAAGGCAGGGGATTCAGCACCAGATGCGGACCCTGCATCGGTCCCCACATTGATATCAGATGCACTGACCATGTGTCAGGACACTTCAGGGTTGCAGTCTGTACAGCGCTCACAAAAGGACTCTATATACCCATCATTGGTACTGTGAGCATCGAGGGATCAGCAGCGTAAAAAACCTAAGAAATATCGCCATCGCTCTCCCTCCAGGCATGATGCCGGAAGCTCCTCGGCATCGACATCATCGAAGTGTTGATTCCATATTGACTGCTCTCCTTCATTGCAGTTGATTACAACACAAAGGGAACCTTCCATATGCTTGAGGTCACCCATGCCGAAATAGGCGATACCATAGGCTGCATCCATATTGGTGTCCCAGCTGGTATCAGCACCTTCTCTGCAGGAGGAGATCTGGGCTATGCTAAAAGAAGAGCTTTCAGGACTATTGTGTACACAGCCTCAACAGGCTTATAGGGTGCTTGCACCAGCCTCAGCCCACCCCGAGAATACACTGGAGTGGCAGTCATGGGAGAGGTCCCATACACTGACTCAGGGTTGACTGTCGGGGGCAGCACAAACCTGACCAGCGCATACATTGACATTATCAGAGGCACTGTCTCCTGTTCAGAGATACATCTGCCTCGACACTCATCCATGCACAGTCGACGACTCCTCGACGTATCTCCCATGAGGAATGCTTTCAAGAGTCAGATCTGACCTCTCCTAGGAGTTGGATCAGACCCACAGAAACCTCTCAACTGAGCCAGTCCTTTGGCATTGCTTCAGGACTGTCCTCCGCCACCTGAACAACATGTCTCCACAAGAAAATATAACTTGTCCAGGATTATGCAAGAGGTAGCGCAGGCCATACCTTTCAAACTAGAGAAGAGGAAGAACCTTGCTCAGAATTTTTGAGGTTCTAGATTGATTCACATCTAAGAGAGGAAGCCACTGTTCTCTCCATAAGATCATGAAGGATGCTCTTTTCAAAAACTGGGAGTCCTTTTACTAAGGTACGTTAAAAATAGGCTGCGCTAGTGTAGGCATGTGTTGTTGGGCGCACACAGATCCATTTTTCAGCGCTACCTGTAAAAAAGGCCTTTTAAAATTTTTGACAAAATGGACGTGCGGCAAAATAAAAATGGGCAACACATCCATTTTGGAGTCTGAGACCTTACCTCCACCCATTGTCTTAGCGGTAAGGTCTCATGCGGTAACCGTGCAGTAATCGTCTACGCAAGTAGAATGACAATTACTGCAAGGTTTCCACCACGCGCAGGAAAATAAAATGATTTTTCCGGCGCACATAGCAGACGCACGTATAAAACAAAATTACCAACCTGGGCCAACACGGTAGCCGGGTGGTAACTCCAAATTGACACACATTGGGTGCGCATAGGCGCCTACGGGGCTTAGTAAAAGGGCCCCTGGGAAGTCTTATTTGACAGTCCAGGTATCTCTAAGAAAATAGATACTATGTATAGAATTCAAAAGTGTACTGGGTTTGCTAAAACAAAATCACCCCACCATTTTTTAGTGATGGAATCTGCTTACAGCTTACTCGTAGCACAAGGTTTCATGCTTCTGCTCCTCTAGGCAGAGAAGCAAGAACGTTAGACTCTTTCAGAAGAAGAATATTTCAAGCCTCTATATCAACAAACTATATATTGGATTATTAACTTTATTCCACAATTTATTTAAAATCTCTAATACAGAGTCTTCCTCCCTTTTACAGACTACATGCCTTTTGACAAAGCACCCCAGTTTCTGACAATACACAAGAAACGTCTAGATTGCCGTAAATATCTAGCAAGACATGCCTTCAATGCTTTTGATGTCTCTTCACACGTCTCAACATTAGCAGTAGCCATGCAATGTCTTTCCTTGGCTCAAGGTCTCCAACCTTGAATCTGCAGTCCAAGACTGATTAGCAGATGTCCCTTGTCATGGAGATAATTTGTTTGGAGACAAAGTTGAGGAGGTAGCGGATCTAATTTAAAACATACAGACACCATTAAAATGCTATCTAGGCCGCAACCCTCAGCCACATCTTGTTCATCTAGAAAATTCACTGAGGATACAGACGCTCTTACTATTATAATAGCAAGCACCGTTATACTCCTACTATACCTCCTCCACACAAGAATACAACCCAACACTCCCACACAAGGCAACAGCATTCACAAAGATCTAGCCTGAACAACAGCAAAGGTTTGACTCCTACATAGACAGCATAGCCACCGTTCACCTTCCATCCCACCCGACTTACCAGTCGTAGGTAGACTCATCTTGTTCCAACACAGGTGGCCATTAATAACCTCTGACCGTTGGGTACTATGAATAATACAACAGGATTATGCTCTCTGCATTGGGAGAAAAAGACCTCCCATCCATCATCAAAAGAATCTCATTTCAACTCCTTCCAGAAAAACGTACGGAATATGATTGTAATGAGCGTATCTTGTATGGAAGCACACAGCATTTACAGTATCTAACTAGTTTTTTTATGTACTTGGTCAAGCTGTTCATGGATATGCTAGGGTTCACTAAGCCCAGCTGTATTCCTAATGAATGCTCAAAATCAGAATCCTTTCTGAGCTTATTTAATGTTGTTTTGTATTTTTAGGTGGGTTTTTATCTATGAGAGAGGCTATCAAACAGTGGATGGTATTGTAAGCTCTGTCTCTGTGAAATTGAAAGGTATCGCCTTTACTAACGTCAGTGGCATGGGTCCACAGATCTGGGATGCAGCTGGCTATGTTTTCCCAGCACAGGTAAGAGGAGGAAAGTTTCTGTTTCCTGTTAATTTAATTGTAAACAAATTATTATGACAACTTCTTTTAAATTAGAATTAGAAATTCAAGCTAACCTAGAATTTCAGTGGTAATGCTGCACATTGCCACATGTAAAGTTCTTAGTTTGATCTCTGAGAGGTTGATACAAAAAGCCATGCAATAGAGCAGTGCACCAGTGGCTGAGCTTGTGGCTTCTACTGCGAGATTAGCGAGAAAATATTTGGAGGCGATACAGTGAACTAGTGAGATTCAAATACAAAGCATTGCTAATCAGGGAAATCCTACTGGACATATGCGCATAAAGTTTCTTTGTTAATGGTGGGCTTCACTATGCGCATGTCTGAAGAAATCTAAATGTCAGTACACATCTGTGTATGAACTGGAACGTTGTTCTGCACATAAATATTAGCCTCACCAAAATTTCTTGCACATGAAAATTTAGCAAAGCTAATATTTATGTGCAGAACACCACATGCAGATATGTGCTGGTACTTTTGTTTTCTTTTGACAAGCAGCAGTGAAGCCACTGTTCTCCACACACAGCTGTTATTTCATTCTGTCTTTTAAAGCTGCAGGTATATATGGTCACAGAAATAAAAAGAAAAAAACTAACAGTAAATCCCAAAAACTGGCATTAAATCCTCTCTATTAGTTCCTACACTGCTATGGACCTGGGCGGTGAATTCTCATTTTGTGTGCATGTAAAAATCCACTGTTTACTTGTGTGCATTGTGGAGAAATACCTAATGGCCTCATTACGATTCATTTTAATATACTCTGTACATATGTGTACCAATGCAAATTAATTGCTGCAGGGAACCCTTTTCAGCATTATGTTGCTAATAATGTGTATGGAGAACTAAGTGGAGTGAAACAGGTAAAGTTGCTTGTTTTTGCTGTCTAAAAATACAAAGAGTAGGGGGGCATGCATGAAGCAATTAAGTAGTAAAGTGAAAACAAATTGGAGAAAATATGTCTTTATTCAACGGTAGATTAAAACTCTGGAATTGATTGCCAGAGGATATTCTTAAAGCAGTTAGCTTAGCCAGGGTTTTAACAAAGTATTAAGATGGACTGGGAAACTTGCCACCACAGGGTATTTAGCACATGATGAACACTTAACATCAGATTATTTTTAGTTCATTGAAAAGCAAATGCAAAATACTACCAAAAAATAATAGCATAAAATATACCTAATAGTCCTAGCAAATTCAAATAACTAAACAACTAGTTAATACTAAAATGCAGACAGCAGTCCAGCAGTGAGATGGGAAGTATCCATTTTATTTGCAGTGTGTGCCTTATGTATGATTATCCTTCAGTTGATTAGAGGTTGTATGTGTGCAGTCAGTACAATGAGCTCCTGGCTCTCACAGAACAAGTCCAATCTCTAGAAGATAGAGTTGCAGACTTGGAGAAGCTGAGGCAGACAGCGAAGTATATAGAGGAGACTGTCAGGAACATAATGTCCCACCTCCAGTCTGATGGCCTCTGTGTTGCCTTGGAGGAGAAAAGCCACCTAGAAGGTGAACATTAATCTTGGAGTGGTAGGAAGTGATCTTGTAGCTAGGGGATGCAGTATTCTCAAACACCAAAGATGAACCTCCAGGGTTTTCTGTCCAGAACGGGAAGGGTTAGGGCAGCCATTTTATTTGTCATTTCAGTCATTAAGCATGTAAGTAGCCTGAGTAGCTAGTGGTCTTGGTGCAAAGGTGACAACCTCATATGTCACCTAGATAGAATTTTAGACAGTGCTGGGGAGGAGTCGGATCTGGAGTCAGCTGAAATTTCAGTGATCAAGTTTATTCAATTATTCAAACTATAAAGAGCCCCAATGAGGCATTATTTGGAGCTCTCCTGAGTCCCTGAAGTAGTTTCCCTAATGAAACTCACAGTGTGGGTGTTTTAGGGGGGCTCTTTATAGTTTGAATAATTGAGTAAACTTGATTGCTGAAATTTGAGCTGGCTCCAAATAAGTACAATTATGAAGCTTATGAATTATGTTGTTCTTTGAAGTTTGCGACTGAACTTGAATGAAAATACCGTTATGAATGCATGTTTTTGAGTACGTTAGTTATTGCACAGTCATTTAAGTTTTGGTATTTTTGATTGATGCACATTTGGTGGTGTACACAGAAGGAATACCCAATAAAAGATTACAGAGAGTTTCACCTGTTTAGTAGCAACTCTTTTAAAGTGGCTGTACTGTTGGTGACAAAATTGCCGAAGGTGTTCCTAATTTATAAAGTTTAATTCAGTTGTGGGATATTAGTGCATGGTGACATACTGGTTATTGATAGATGTGTTGACATTTGATGCACCATATTTTTGGATTATTGATTTTTGGTTATCTATCATGTACAAGCACTAAACACTTGAGAACTTGTTTCAATTGTTTACCAAACCTCAAATAATTTGGTTTTCTTCCTCAATAAAATGGGGACAGAATTCCTCACACAAGGCTTCCCACAGAGAAAGCTGTTCTGGGAGTAGAAACTAGCCTTACCCAGTTGAACAGGGGGTATCATAGGTAAAGTAGTCCCAGCTGATCTAAGACTCCAAGCATTCCATTGAGGACCCAAAATGCAAGCTAGATAAGTGGAATCCTCCCCCTGCAAAATGTAATCAATCAAATTACAGATCCTAAAACAATCTGCTGGGCAATAGGATATCAGTGCCATCTTGCTAATACAAGTAACATATGTTCTTTTGGACAACACTGAGCCATTAATCTTGCTGCAGAGTTTTGCACCATTTGTGATAATCTAAGAGAAGAAAAAAAGCCTACCTAAGGGGTATTGCCATAATCTAATCAGCAAAGAATCTAATCTAATCAGCAAAGAATCAACAGCTGTGACAGTATGAAAATCTGATGTAGAGATATAGGGATCAATATTCAGCCATCATTAGTGTGAAGGTGAAAAGGGGATAGGCTCAGGAGTACTGTAAGGGAATACTTCTTTACGTAAAGGGAGGTGGATGCAAGAAATGATCTCCCAGTGGAGGCGGTGGAGACAAAGACTGTATCTGAATTCAAGACAGTATGGGCAATCACATAGTATCTCTAAGGGAGAGGAAGGAATAGTTGATGACTGCCATTTTCTGTGTTTCTATGTTTCTATGAACTTAAGTATCAGATCTAGAAGGCTATATTTTTGATGGTAGTCACTTAGGCAACCAGAGTCAGCGAGCTGCAGACCTTAGTGACATCCATCATATACAATTTTTTTCCATGCACCTAAGTTCCTGCTTAAGGTAATTTTGAGCTTCAACCTTAATTGATAGTGTATTTGTGTGTTGTGGCTAAAAAAAATGCTTTGCAGAAATGAAATTCAGTAAAATAGTAAATGACAGCAGACAAAAAACACTTTGTATATGTACACACAGATTCCGATGTGAAACCTGATACTCCCTCCACCTCTTATGTCTCCCACCCAACCTTTCATTACAATACAACATAAACCTAGTAGAGAAAATAAACTCAAGTACTTTGCCTAAGATGTCGTTTAAAACCACGTTTTTAGTTGTTTCCTAAAACTCAAATAGACAGTTGAACGTCTGAGATCCTTTGGTGGGCCATTCTAAATACTCGCTATCATATCAGTAAAAGATAGTTTAAAAACTTTTTTGTATTTAACACCTTTCATGACTGGAAATTTAATGTCACGGGGTCTCTTAACTTTGCCAGTACCTCGACAGAAGGGTGAATTACCAAGGAGAGCATATACTGTAGTGCGAAATCATATAATATTTTAAGTGCCAGTATACTAGCATGGTCTCAACCCTTTCATTTACGCCAATGACGTTACCATATTCATTCCCTTCAGATCTGATCTAACAGAAATCTCCGACAAAATAGCCACAGGCATGAACATCTTAACCTCTTGGGCCAACGCCTTTATGATGAAATTGAACAAAGAGAAAATACAATGCCTAATCCTCTCATCTCTACACTCTGCGCTCCTCCCAACTAATCTTAATACCTCCAACATCACAATCCCCATTTCCAATAGTCTGAAAATCCTTGGAATGACATTAACCACCTCTCGCTCGAAAATCACGCAAAATCCACTATAAAGAAAATGTTCAATATGATGTGGGTACTCAAACTTGCAAACCTTATCTCCCCCTGAATACTTTCCGGAACTTGGTGCAATCCATGTTGACTGCTGTAATAGCATTTTCCTAGGCTGCAAGGCCCATATCCTGAAAAAACTTCAGAGTGCCCAAAATACAGCTGCAAGACTCATTTTTGGCAAATCACGTTTTGAGTGCGCAACACCTCTTCGTGAAAAAACTTCATTGGCTCCTATCAAAGAACAAATCTATTTCAAGGTTCACACATTAATCCACAAGATTATCTACGGTGAATCTCCGGACTATGTGCTCAATCTGATTGATCTCCCAACCAGGAACATGTCTGAAGGCGTCACAAAATTACCTCAACCTGCATTACCCAATTGCAAGGGACTCGAGTACAAAACCTATTATGGATCTAACTTCTCCTTCTTAGGCAGCCAACTCTGGAATGCCCTCCCCAGACCTATCCGATCAATCTACAACTATCTACCCTTCCGGAAAGCACTGAAAACCCATCTATTCAAGCAAGCCTATCCAAATGACCCAGACTTTCTCCCTTCTCCATTGTCTATCTCTACCTACTTATCCCTTTTGTTATTCTGCTATACTTATACTTTCCTGTATTCACTATTAATATGTAAGCCACATTGAACCTGCATTGAGTGGGAAAGCGCGGGATACAAATGTAAATAAATAATAAATATACTGAGTTTAAACATTATTCTAGCTTGAATGGGTAGCCAATTGGCTCTAATCAAAAGAGAAGTTGCTCTATCAAATTTTCCTGCTGAATACATCAGCCTAGTTGCCATATTTTTGTAATGTTTGCAATTTCGTCAAGAAAGATTTATTACAATCTACATAAAGTGGATTACAGTAGTCTAACTGACTTAAAATTAAAGATTGAGTCAGAAATTTATTCACAACAATCTTAAGCATAAAAAAACTCTTTTTACAAGTTCAGCAATATGCCTATCAAATGATAAAGTGCTATCCAAAATTATGCCTAGAAACCTTCATCTCAGAAACCAAAGGAAAATTAGTTGAATTAATAACTAAGCTGTACAGTCTTTGCAAAAGTGCTGTCTCAAACACTAAGCTAGATGAAATCATACCAGTGCTATTTCAGGTATAACTGTTGCTTTGTACAGGTTACCCCAGTGCTTTATTTCCTTCCTCTTTTCACTAGAAAAAGTTCTTCCCTGTTTTCATAATTGTGAAGACTCAGAACTCTTGAACTAAAATTGGGAGTCTGTCTCTACCAGCTCGCTGTTTCTGTCTCACTGCAGAAATAAGCTGGGAGCTCTCGGCACTGGCTGAAGAGCGGATGCTGTAAATACTTTTAAACTGGTGAAAATTTGATGATGTTAAAAAGCTTTTGGAAAGGCTTAAGCAGCAAGATACAGAGCCTGATACAGTTCAAAAAAGCATGCTGCAGACAAATTCCTTTTACTCAATGGAGAGAGAATAGGCTAACCACACAGAAAGCTCAGGGAATCAAGCTAGCCCATAGGGTGAATCTCATAAGCCTCATTGAACAGGGACATGTGCTCAAGAAGAGCCTATCACAGAGAACTACAAATGACACAAATCTGTAGTCCTATCCAGTTTAAAGACACAGGACACATATAAACAACAAGCACCCTACCTCCATGAATATGGGTACAGAACACAAGCTTTGATACAAAGAGGCTGATACAGTGGGCAAGAAGTTAAAAATTTAGTTTTCTCAAGAGTCAACTTTAGCCGTTGTATAGTTACCCATTTTTCAACTATGTTTACACAATATTCAGATACAGTTCTTAAAGTCAGGTCTGGGAATAGTTATTAACAAAGTAGCATAAATAAAAGGTTTAATACTATGTTTTTCTAATTCTCTCCCTAAAGAAAATAGTATCACATTAAACAAAATGGGTGATAGTGAAGATCTCTAAGGGGCGCCCCAACCATTAGACCAAGACATAAAGAAAGAATTATTCATCTTTACAGTGCAGTCTCTAGAAGTCAGAAAGCCATTGAACCATTTCAAAACCACTACCTTTTATGGCAATAACTGCCTCTGTGAGGGGTACCTCAGTGTTTTCTATAGATTTGATGGAATCATACCAGTGTTATTTCAGGTATAACTGTTGCTTTGTACAGGTTACCCCAGTGCTTAATTTCCTTGCTCTTTTCATTAGAAAAAGTTCTTTCCTGTTTTCATAAATGTGAGTACTGATTGGTCATATTACTCTTATAAGATGCACTGCTTTTAAATTTTGCTAGAATGTGTAATATGGTAACTGAAGGTTTTAGACTGAATTTGAGAGAGTGAACAAGTTTTAATGCATGGTGTACTCTGGCCTGGATTTAGGCATAGGCAGCATAGACAACTGGTGCTTGCCCTTCCTTTTCCCATGGCTGCGAAACTGCAGTAGCAGAAAGTTAAAAGTAAAAATCCAGCATAGGGCCAGCCTGCCTTAGCATTCTAGCAGGGGCTGTGATGCCTTGTCTCTCATATAGGTTTCCATGGTAATAGAAAGCTTGTGCAAGAGGAGAGAGTGGGGAGCTATGGAGCCTGTCAGAAATTAGCATGCTAAGGCAGGCAGGCACCATGCTAGATTTTTATTTTGAATTCTCTGTCACTGTTATGATCTCGGCAGTGACAGAGGAGGGGGATAGGAGAATCATCTCCTTCACCATGCTTGTGGCTGCTTAAAATTTAAATTCAGCACTGACCATTCTGTATTTTGAAAGAAAAAAAAAGACAGAGTCCTCCTTTTCTTTCTACAGGGAGATAATTCATTCGTGGTGATGACTAATTTTATTGCGACTCCAGATCAGAAATTAAACAATTGTGCCGAGGTAAATACAACAGCCTTTCATTTCATTTCTCACTACAGGCAGATGTTCTAAGCTATTTTCTCATAGGTATAAAATTGGAAATCCCTTTAATGGATCTTGCCCTTTTAGTGATATTTCTTGCATTTTGAGGCCAGTGTGATAAGGTATGTTCATTCTGGCCATTAACACGTGCTTATTAGCTTGCATTAATGGCTCAAGTTAATGACACACAAATGAGTTTTGCATTAATTTACTAGTATTAGGTTAGCATAATAACACAGACATCATTGGAAAAATGTGACTTAACAGAGGAGTTTTTGTTAAAACACTCTTAAGCTAATTCATTTGCAGTAAGGGATACTTTTTTTAAAAGCTTTATCCATGTGTAAATCTTGTTTTGTATGGATAAAGATTTTAATGAAATTGCACGATTGCATACACATGCAAAAAGTACATCACAGAAAGTGTGCATCTGCTTTTACATAATATGTGTATAGGTCTGTAGAAATGATAAGTAGCAGTAGTAGAAGATGTTTCCAATGATGTAGTTTGGGTGGAACAGAGGAAGGGCCGGTCTTAGCAATTGTGGGGCCCTGTGCAGACCAGTTCGGTGGGGCTCCCTGCCCCTGCCTAACCCCGCCCCTTGTTGACAAGATGTGTTTTAAAACTTTTTTGTTTCAAATAAAGACAAATCAAGCAAAACTTGTACAGAAAAACTAATTCAAATAAGCATAATGCTATCATAGGAAACCTTTGGGTTTAAAAAGCAAAACCATATGCATGTAAGGACTGGATAAATGAATTAAAACAAATGCCCTTAATATGTAATACTTGGTAGCAATAATGAAACAGTGATTGAATATTCACATTGCAAGCAGCCTGAGGAAACAGATTTATTTTCCACTGAACATAATTAACGTTTTATGAACTTGGTGGCTAATAGTGTACTGAATGGACAATGTTGGCACATTTAGACTGACTCTGGACAGTTCTGCAAGAAGGAAACCCTTCCCTCATTATTCAACCCTTTTCTGTGAATTAGTAGTAATAAAAATAGGCAAGTCTCTTTTATAATATACCACTGCATTCCACAAAGCAAAAGGAGCAAGTTCTCACATGCCATCTTTTTCTTTTGATGTAGGCACAGGAAAAAAAGATGTTGAATTCTCCCAGTTTCAACCTAATTAATGGGTTTGTTTTGGTGGCCCTTTACTAGGTGAAAACATCTCTGCACGAATTCAGGGAGTCCCTATAGCCAACCCCTCTAAATGACAAAATGATTTAAAATGATGAAACCAATACTTCCTCTGTGTACATCCATATTTATTTATTTGTTACATTTGTATCCCACATTTTCCCACCTCTTTGAAAATGTATGTGAGGTCCAATAAAAATTCTGCCAACAAAAGAACGACAGCATGAATACAGCAGCTCATAGATTTGCTTGCTTTGTTTGCAGGGCCAGTCTTAGACCGAGGCAGCCGCATAGGGCCTCGCGCTTAAGGGGGCCCCACACGGCGCGCCTCAGTCAGCCTCCTTCGCTCCCGATTCCCGGCGCTCCGGCGGTATTTAAATTTAATTTACCTCCCTTGCAGGCAGCTTGGCAGGCAGCATCAGTGAAAACGCTGTCTGATGTCCCACCAGCCTTCCCTTCGCTCGTTCGTTGTTCCCTCTCAGTGTCCGGCCCCCAAGGAAATGACATCAGAAGAAGGCGGGGCACTGAGGGAACGAACGAGCGAAGGGAAGTGCATTTTGTATTTCAGTAGCATGCTGCAAAGCTCACCAAGGATTCGTTTCACATTTTCAAACTGAGCCATGCTGGTCTGCACAGCAACTTCAAATGATTGCTGCAGTAAATCAATGTCTGATGGATGATGTCATTGCATAGAATCTGGGTTGGAAAATGTAAATAAAGTTCTTTGTGAAAGTGCAGGTCTTCCCACACTGATATCATTACACAGGGCCACCTCAGTTATTCTTTATCTACAAAGCTCATAGTTCATGTTTGCTCTTCAGTCTACAGAGAGGTTGTTTCTTTTCACTAATTTTTGTTTGTTTGTTGGCTGTTACCTCTTTCTGTAAATCTTTTTCTCCAAGAAATTCTCACTAATGGGTGATGCCACCAATGAAGCTGTAGTATGGAGACTCTTCCCAGCATTCTTTTCCAGAAGCTTTTGGGTGCACCTCACCATGCATGTGCATGTCTTCTTGCCCGTTGCTGCACATGACCATGTCCGTTTTCAGTATTCCATGGAGCAGTGAGGGTGCTACATCTAGTGTCTACCTCAGCTCACATCAAACTTTTCTGAATTGATTTTGCTGTTGTTTGTATTTAATTTTCTTTGTAAGTGTCACACAGGGCGAGCACCCTCTCCCTTATTTTTTCTTAGTCAGGTTTTGGGCATTTTTAAAAAATTGTCTTTATTTTCCATGGCCCAATTAGGGTCTCTTTTTCAACATTGAGTTGTTTGATTTTGCCTTGTCTATTTTTCCGGACATGTCCATTAAGACTTCCTGTGATTTTAAGAGGTGCACCAGGATCATATCCTTTACAGACACCCATAATTGGTACCTGCAGTGCTTGGGGCCCAATCATAATCCCTCTCTTTGTAAACTGTGTTCACAGATATAAAAAAGAGGGATTAAAGGTTGTTAGAAGCAACAGAAATTAATTTTTGGCCCCAGAAAGTCTGACCCATCAACTTTGGCATGGAGGCATTGGTCTCAATGGCTCTGGGAGCAGTATCAGACACTGGAGATGCATCAACATTGAGGAGATATCCACCTCAGCATCGAGTGTCAGGGAACCCCCCCCCCCCCCCCATTGGTATAGATCATTTGTCTTACCAGTCAGTAGTATTTGAATCCGCTCTGAAGCAGTCCAGTATTCAAAGTGACTTTACATGTACCAGCTTCTGCTAAACATGTAAGCCCAGGGTTTAACATAAAATAAGTATTTTATTTTCAAGAATTCCTGGGCCTGTTCTTCCACAGGGCCAAGCTTATCACATGAGCAAGCCTTTGCAGTTCAGGAAGCAAAATCTTAGGCAGGCCTCTGGCAGCAGGCCATACACAGTCCACAGCTGTTGGGGTTGCCACGCCCCAAACACAGCCTACAAGGTTCCAGGTTCCTCCCTGGATTCAAGGTCTGGCTCCTGCCAGACCGCAAACAGGCTTAAGTCAATTTCAAAAGTAGCAATGGCTTACCTCAGCCAGATAATGATTGTTGAAGGGAGGCTTCAGCAGCACACAGCGGGGATTCATGTCTTTCCTCTTTGGGCCTCACTTTGCCTCTGCCTGACCCTTAGAACATAAGAAAGAACATAAGAGTAGCCTTACTGGGACCAATGGTCCATCTAGCCCAGTATTCTGTTTCCAACAGTGGCCAAGCCAGGTCACAATTATCTGGCAGAAACCCAAGTCGTGGCAACATTCCATGCTACAAATCCCAGGGCAAGCATCTGTTTCCCCCTGTCTGTCTCTGTAGCAGACTATGGACTTTTCCTCCAGGAATTTATCCAAACCTTTTTTAAACCCAGATACCCTAACCGCTGTTACCACATCCTCCAGCAAAGAGTTCCAGAGCTTAACTATTCGTAGAGTGAAAAAATATTTCCTCCTATTTGTTTTAAAGGTATTTCCATGTAACTTCTTTGAGTATCCCCCACTCTTTGTACTTTTGGACCTAGTAAAACATCAATTTACTTGTACTTGTTCTACACAACTCAGGATTTTGTAGACCTCAGTCATATCTCCCCTCATCCGTCTTCTTTCCAAGCTGAAGAACCCTAACCTCTTTAGCCTTTCCTCATGTGAGAGGAGTTCTATCCCCTTTATCATTTTGGTCGCTCTTCTTTGAACCTTTTCTAATTCCTCTATATCTTTTTTGAGATACGGCGACCAGAACTGAACGCAATACTCAAGGTGCGGTGGCACCATGGAATGATACAGAGGCATTATAGTATTTTTGGTCTTATTCACCATCCCTTTCCTAATAATTCCTATCATCCTGTTTGCTTTTTTGGCCGCTGCTGCACACTGAACAGAAGATTTCAGTGTAATTATCTACAACGACACCTAGATCTTTTTATTGAGTGCTGACCCATGTAAGGAGTGTTGCTGTACATCCGTATGCTCTCAGCATAAATCTACTCATCATTGTTAATCGAGCTGCTGTAAATGCTTGTGCCAGAGATGCGTCTGCATTCTGTAAGTTATGTGCATAAGTGGGTGTCCCACCTTGGCTCTGCCCCTATATATGCCCCCTTTGCAAATATGTGCTATCCAAGATAAATGTTTATTTACAGAATGATGTTTAGATAGAATATTAGTATGAACACATGCATGTGCTAGTATACTCAACATTTATGAATGTGATATATGCATAAATATTAGCACCTATGTTACAGAATTGCCTCTGTAGAGTACATACACACATTTACACCAGCTTCAGAGCAGGTGTAAATGTGTACATCGGTATTTGTGCACTACAGGGACTGAATCTGGCAGCCTGTTTTATAAATGCACATAAACATCTTTTTCATTCTCATACAGGCGTCCTGTTACATAATCTGGTCCACAGAGGGTAATTTTATAATAAGGTGCCTATCAGGTGAATTTTCGAAAGAGAAGGACGTCCATCTTCTGACACAAATCGAGAGATGGGCATCCTTCTCTCAGGGTCGGCCAAATCGGCATAATCGAAAGCCGATTTTGGGTGTCCTCAACTGCTTTCTGTCACAGGGATGACCAAAATTCACGGGGGCATGTCGGCACCATACCGAAGGCAGGACTGGAGCGTGATTTAGAGATGGGCGTCCTCGGCCAATAATGGAAAAAAGAAGGGGGTCCCTGACGAGCATTTGGCCAACTTTACTTGGTCCATTTTTTTTCACGACCAAGCCTCGAAAAGGTGCCCGAACTGACCAGATGACCACCGGAGGGAATCAGGGATGACCTCCCCTTACTCCCCCAGTGGTCACCAACCCCCTCTCACCCCAAAATAAAAAATTTTAAACATTTTTTCCAGCCTCAAATGTCATACCCAGCTCCATCACAGCAGTATGCAGGTTCCTGGAGCAGTTTTTAGTGGGTGCAGTGCACTTCAGGCAGGCAGACCCAGGCCCATCCCCCTCCCTAACTGTTACACTTGTAGTGGTAAATGTTGAGCCCTCCAAAAACCCCCAAAACCCACTGTACCCACGTATAGGTGTCCCCCTTCACCCCTTAGGTCTATGGTAGTGGTGTATAGTTGTGCGGATTAGGTTTTGGGGGGGGGGGGTTGGAGGGCTCAGCACACAAGGTAAGGGAGCTATGCAGCTGGGAGCAATTTGTGAAGTCCACTGTAGTGCCCCCTAGGGTGCCCGGTTGGTGTCCTGGCATATGAGGGGACCAGTGCACTACGAATTATGGCTCCTCCCATGACCAAATAGCTTGGATTTGGTCGTTTCTGAGAGGTTCCCAGAGTTTTTATTTATATTCTCCGAGGACAAGCAGGCTGCTTGTTCTCACTGATGGGAAACTTCACTAGCAAAGGCCTTTGCTAGTCCTCGAGCGCCGATGCGCACCGCGCATGCGCGGCCGTCTTCCCGCCCGAACCGGCTCGTGTTCGTCAGTCTTCTTTTGTCCGCGCTCGGGACGGTCGTGTTTTGCGCCGTTTCGTGCCCCTCAAAGCTGACCCTCGCACGTCTTCGCGATTTTCATAAAAAAAAAAAAAGAGAGACCTTTCGGTCTTTGTCCCTTCCCGTGTGTCCAGTTTGTTTCCCTGGCGTAAGTTTCCTTTCGCTTTCGGGGTAGGCCTTTTTCGTGGCCTCGGTATGGGTTTTTTCTCTCTCCCTGTTTTTTGGTGCCCTTCGTCGCCATTACGAATTTTGATTTCGCCAGCGTGATTTTTCCGCCCATGTCATCGAACTCTCCCAGCGGCTTCAAGAAGTGCACCCAGTGCGCCCAGGTAATCTCGCTCACTGATAGGCACGCTTCGTGTCTTCAGTGTCTTGGGGCTGGGCACCGCCCGCAGGCCTATAGTCTTTGTGCTCTTTTACAGAAGAGGACTCAGGTAGCGAGATTGGCCCAGTGGAACGTGTTGTTCTCGGGCACTTCGTCGACAACAGCACCGGAGGCATCGAGTGCATCGACGTCGACAGCATCGAAGTCTTTGACCTCAGCATCAACTGCATCGACGGCATCGAGGTTTCGACCCTCTGCATCGTCGGTACCGAGACATCGGAAGGCTGCGTCGGCGTCGGTGGTACCGGGACCTCCGCTGTTGCTGATGTCGTCGGACGGTGGTGAATCGACTGGAGTGCAGGTGAGGGCTGTCCATTCCCCTGCTGGTGGTGGTGAGCCTTCGGGTGGGTCTCCTCCTGCCCTGAGGGCTCCTGCGGTACAGCCCCCCCGAGACCGACCTTCTTTGGCCTCGGCCCCGAGGAAGCGACGGCTGGATTCTACGTCCTCCTCGTCGGTACCGGGAAGCTCCGGTGACATGCTTCGTTTGAAGAAATCAAAGAAGCATCGACACCGGTCTCCTTCCCGCATCGGTACCGAGAGCTCTGGGTCACCGAGGGAGTCGGCACCCAGTAGGCATCGGCACCGGGAGGATCGCTCACCCTCTGTTCAGGAGGTGTCGATGCGCTCCACCTTGGACAGCCCGGAACCGCCTCCACGCCCGGAACAGACTCTGACCTCGACGCCTGCATCGGCTTCCATGTCTTTCTCCACAGCCGCTCTGCACGAGAGTCTCCGGGCCGTTCTCCCAGAGATCCTGGGAGACCTGTTGCGCCCTCCCCCTCTGGTACCGGGGGTGCCTGCGCCTCCGGTACCGTCGAGTGAGGCGCCGGCTGGCCCTTTGCCCGGGGTGAGGTCTCCGACATCGGTACCGCTTGCGGTACGGCTGCCGCCACCTCCCAGGAAGACTCCCTGACGACGTCAGTGGAGGGAGCTTCGCCGGTGCTGCCGAGGGAGTCTACCTCTCGACGCTCCCACCGTGGCCGTGTTTCCATGGAGTCGAGTCGGGCACGGCTTCAGACACAGGTTCATGAACTTGTGTCTGATAACGATGGTGAGGCCTCGAGGGAGGAGGAGGAGGACATCAGATATTTCTCTGACGAGGAGTCTGATGGCCTTCCTTCTGACCCCACTCCCTCTCCTGAAAGGCAGCTTTCTCCTCCCGAGAGTCTGTCTTTCGCGGCCTTTGTCCGGGAGATGTCTACGGCCATCCCCTTCCCTGTGGTTGTGGAGGATGAGCCCAGGGCTGAAATGTTTGAGCTCTTGGACTATCCTTCTCCACCTAAGGAAGCGTCCACAGTACCCATGCATCATGTCCTAAAAAAGACATTGCTGGCGAACTGGACCAAGCCTCTAACTAATCCCCACATTCCCAAGAAGATCGAATCCCAGTATTGGATCCATGGGGACCCAGAGCTGATGCGCACTCAGTTGCCTCACGACTCTGGTGTGGTGGATCTGGCCCTAAAGAAGGCTAAGAGTTCTAGGGAGCATGCTTCGGCGCCCCCAGGCAAGGACTGTAGAACCTTAGACTCCTTTGGGAGGAAGGCCTACCATTCTTCAATGCTCGTGGCCAAGATTCAGTCCTACCAGCTCTACACGAGCATTCACATGCGGAACAATGTGCGGCAGTTGGCGGGCTTGGTGGACAAGCTCCCTTCTGAGCAAGCCAAGCCGTTTCAGGAGGTGGTCAGGCAGCTGAAGGCATGCAGAAAATTCCTGGCCAGAGGGGTATATGATACCTTTGATGTTGCGTCCAGGGCCGCTGCTCAAGGTGTGGTGATGCGCAGACTCTCATGGCTGCATGCCTCCGACCTGGAGAATAGAATCCAGCAGCGGATTGTGGACTCTCCTTGCCGAGCGGACAATATTTTTGGAGAAAAAGTCGAACAGGTGGTAGAGCAGCTCCACCAGAAGGATAACGTTTTCGACAAATTCTCCCGCCGGCAGCCTTCAGCATCTACCTCTTCAGGTAGACGTTTTTATGGGGGAAGGAGGACTGTTCCCTACTCTTCTGGTAAGCGTAGGTACAATCCTCCCTCTCGACAGCCTGCGGCCCAGGCTAAGCCCCAGCGCGCTCGCTCTCATCAGCAGCGTGCGCCTCAGCAAGGCCCCACAGCTCCCCAGCAAAAGCAGGGGGCGAGCTTTTGACTGGCTCCAGAAGAGCATAGCCGATGTCAAAGTGTCTGTGCCGGGCGATCTGCCGGTCGGGGGGAGGTTGAAAGTTTTTCACCAAAGGTGGCCTCTCATAACCTCCGACCAGTGGGTCCTCCAAATAGTCCGGCAAGGATACACCCTCAATTTGGCCTCGAAACCTCCAAATTGCCCACCGGGAGCTCAATCCTTCAGCTTCCAGCACAAGCAGGTACTTGCAGAGGAACTCTCCGCCCTTCTCAGCGCCAATGCGGTCGAGCCCGTGCCATCCGGGCAAGAAGGGATGGGATTCTATTCCAGGTACTTCCTTGTGGAAAAGAAAACAGGGGGGATGCGTCCCATCCTAGACCTAAGGGCCCTGAACAAATATCTGGTCAAGGAAAAGTTCAGGATGCTTTACCTGGGCACCCTTCTTCCCATGATTCAGCAAAACGATTGACTATGCTCTCTGGACTTAAAGGATGCTTATACACACATCCCGATTCTGCCAGCCCACAGGCAGTATCTTTGATTTCGTCTGGGATCACGTCACTTCCAGTACTGTGTGCTACCCTTTGGGCTCGCCTCTGCGCCCAGAGTGTTCACGAAGTGCCTAGCTGTGGTAGCAGCAGCGCTTCGCAGGCTCGGAGTGCACGCGTTCCCTTATCTCGACGATTGGCTGGTAAAGAACACTTCCGAGGCAGGAGCTCTACAGTCCATGCAGATGACTATTCGACTCCTGGAGCTACTAGGGTTTGTGATAAATTACCCAAAGTCCCACCTTCTCCCAGTACAGAGACTCGAATTCATAGGAGCTCTGCTGGATTCTCGGACGGCTCGGGCCTATCTCCCGGAGACGAGGGCCAACAATCTGCTGTCCCTCGTCTCCCGGGTGCGAACGTCCCAGCAGATCACAGCTCGGCAGATGTTGTGATTGCTTGGCCACATGGTCTCCACAGTTCATGTGACTCCCATGGCATGCCTTCACATGAGATCTGCTCAATGGACCCTAGCTTCCCAGTGGTTTCAGGCTGCTGGGGATCTAGAGGACGTGATCCACCTGTCCACGAGTTTTCTCAAATCCCTGTATTGGTGGACGATTTGGACCAATTTGACTCTGGGACGCCCCTTCCAAATTCCTCAGCCACAAAAGGTGCTGACTACGGATGCGTCTCTCCTGAGGTGGGGAGCTCGTGTCGATGGACTTCACACCCAAGGAAGCTTGTCCCTCCAGGAACGCGATCTGCAGATCAATCTCCTGGAGTTACGAGCGATCTGGAATGCTCTGAAGGCTTTCAGAGCTCGGCTGTCCCATCAAATTATCCAAATTCAGACAGACAACCAGGTTGCCATGTATTACATCAACAAGCAGGGGGGCACCAGATCTCGCCCCCTGTGTCAGGAAGCCGTCAGCATGTGGCTCTGGGCTCGCCGTTACGGCATGTGGCTCCAAGCCACATATCTGGCAGGCGTAAACAAGAGTCTGGCCGACAGGTTGAGCAGGATTATGCAACCTCACGAGTGGTCGCTCAACTCCAGAGTGATGCGCCAGATCTTCCAAGTGTGGGGCACCCCCTTGGTAGATCTCTTCGCATCTCGAGCCAACCACAAGGTCCCTCAGTTCTGTTCCAGACTTCAGGCCCACAGTCGACTGGCATCGGATGCCTTCCTCCTGGATTGGGAGGGGGGGTCTACTGTATGCTTATCCTCCCATACCTCTGGTGGGGAAGACTTTGTTGAAACTCAAACAAGACCGGGGCACCATGATTCTGATTGCTCCCTTTTGGCCGCGTCAGATCTGGTTCCCTCTCCTTCTGGAGTTGTCCTCCGAAGAACCGTGGAGATTGGACCCTCATCACACAGGACGAAGGGGCGCTTCTGCATCCCAACCTCCAGTCTCTGGCTCTCACGGCCTGAATGTTGAGAGCGTAGACTTTGCTTCTTTGGGTCTGTCGGAGGGTGTCTCCCGTGTCTTGCTTGCTTCCAGGAAAGATTTCACTAAGAGGAGTTACTTCTTTTTATGGAGGAGGTTTACCGTCTGGTGTGACAGCAAGGCCTTAGATCCTCGCTCCTGTCCTACACAGACCCTGCTTGAATACCTTCTGCACTTGTCTGAGTCAGGTCTCAAGACCAACTCTGTAAGAGTTCACCTTAGCGCAATCAGTGCATACCATTACCGTGTGGAAGGTAAGCCGATCTCAGGACAGCCTTTAGTTGTTCGCTTCATGAGAGGTTTGTTTTTGTCAAAGCCCCCCGTCAAACCTCCTACAGTGTCATGGGATCTCAATGTCGTTCTCACCCAGCTGATGAAACCTCCTTTTGAGCCACTGAACTCCTGCCATCTGAAGTACTTGACCTGGAAGGTCATTTTCTTGGTGGCAGTTACTTCAGTTCGTAGAGTCAGTGAGCTTCAGGCCCTGGTAGCCCAGGCCCCTTACACCAAATTTCATCATAACAGAGTAGTCCTCCGCACTCACCCTAAGTTCTTGCCGAAGGTAGTGTCGGAGTTCCATCTGAACCAGTCAATTGTCTTGCCAACATTCTTTCCCCGTCCTCATTCCTGCCCTGCTGAACGTCAGCTGCACACATTGGACTGCAAAAGAGCATTGGCCTTCTATCTGGAGCGGACACAGCCCAACAGACAGTCCGCCCAATTGTTTGTTTCTTTTGATCCCAACAGGAGGGGAGTGGCTGTGGGGAAACGCACCATCTCTAATTGGCTAGCAGATTGCATTTCCTTCACTTACGCCCAGGCTGGGCTGGCTCTTGAGGGTCATGTCACGGCTCACAATGTTAGAGCCATGGCAGCATCAGTGGCCCACTTGAAGTCAGCCACTATTGAAGAGATTTGCAAAGCTGCGTCGTGGTCAACTGTCCACACATTCACATCTCATTACTGCCTGCAGCAGGATACCCGACGCGACAGTCGGTTCGGGCAGTCAGTGCTTCAGAATCTGTTCGGGGTTTAGAATCTAACTCCACCCCCCTAGGCCCATGTTTTATTCTGTTCCAGGCTACACTCTCAGTTAGTTGGATAAGTTGTTAGGTCAATCTCAGTTATGTCCTCGCCATTGCGAAGCCCAATTGACCATGTTTGTTGTTTTGAGTGAGCCTGGGGGCTAGGGATACCCCATCAGTGAGAACAAGCAGCCTGCTTGTCCTCGGAGAAAGCGAATGCTACATACCTGTAGAAGGTATTCTCCGAGGACAGCAGGCTGATTGTTCTCACAAACCCGCCCGCCTCCCCTTTGGAGTTGTGTCTTCCCTTGTTTTTGTCTTGCTACATACGGGACTGACGAACACGAGCCAGTTCGGGCGGGAAGACGGCCGCGCATGCGCGGTGCGCATCGGCGCGCGAGGACTAGCAAAGGCCTTTGCTAGTGAAGTTTCCGATTGGAGGGGCTGCCGTGGACGTCATCCATCAGTGAGAACAATCAGCCTGCTGTCCTCGGAGAATACCTTCTACAGGTATGTAGCATTCACTTTTCATGCATATGGGGTTCTGGATGGATTACAATAAAGTATAAATAATAATTAAACAAAAACATAGTTGCTGTGTGCATGGTGACATTTTCGCTTTACTTATTGTTTCAGCTCCCAGATGCAGCAGGGCACTGTTCCTCTGACAGTGACTGTAGACAGGGAGAATTCACAAAACGTGGGCAAGGTAAGGAGAAAATGAAATCTACAATTAGTTGAATTCAGAATGTATATGGGTAGGACAGGCTCCTACCCGGATAAGTCCTGCTGACTGGCTCATACCCATATTTTCAGTAGCACTTACCTGAATAGTGCTGCTGAAAATACAGGCAGACTGCCATGGCACTATTTGGCCAGTGCTGGGATGATCCAGGAAGGAGTCAGAAGATAACCAGTTTGTGGAAATATTCAGACTGCAAACCGAGTAATTGTCTAGATAAAATTAGGACAGCAAAAATGCTTTATCTAGTTACCTAGCTAGGTACCCTGAATGGCATTCAAAATTGTCTATGTTTGATAGAAAGTTGCATTTCTTCTTATAAACTAAAGTTGAATAGAGACAAAACTAAATTCTTATGATTAGACTCCAGCAACAATCCACTGAGATGCCATTATTGTAAGGAATCAATTCTCCTTTGATGTCTCCTCTAGAATTCTTGGGGTTGAGGTTGATAGCTCTCTTACTATGAAGAACCAAGTGGACTTAGTAGTAAAAAAAAATCTTTCTTTCCTTATCATCATAATAGATCAGTCCAGTCTAATGGGTTAAGTTCATCTACCAGCAGGTGGAGACAGAGAAAACTAGTTCATGCAATTCACCCCTTAAGGGTATTGTGCAGCCTGGAATGTTCAGTATTTTCTCTGTCTCCAAGCAGATGCTTGATGGTGTATTCAGCTCCTCTATTGTGCTTTTCAGCCAGCTCCTGACCCAGTTCCAACTTTGTCAGTTGAGCAGGGGGTTTTTTCTTAGGGGATATTAGCACCTTTAATTTCTTTTTCTGCAGCTGCAGCTGTTTTTCACTAGCAGTTTCTGAGGAGTTTTAGGAGGTTATGGACAAACTACAAGTGGGTATATAAACTTAAGATTTTTTTCTCATGGAAAGTATGTCTCTTCACTGGGCTCCTCTTAGCATGTAAGTACTGTCACCTGTCTTTATTACCGTTCGGTTTTCAACAGCTGCAGAGACAGCACGAGCTTGGTATGTGCACTTAGCCTTGTAGCTGCTCAGGGTTTTGTTTTGCCTGTTTTCTGAGGACCTCATTGACTTTGTGGAGCCTTAGAGGGGCATAATCGAAAGGAATGCCCAAGTTTTGTTGAGGACGTCCTTGCAAAACATCCCAATGGAGGGGCGGGGAAATCCGTATTATCGAAACAAGATGGACGTACATCTTTCGTTTCGATAATCGTTCGGGGATGCCCAAATCTTGAAATTTAGGTCTTCCTTAGAGACTAGACTTGGTCATTTCTGATTTTCGGCAGTAATGGAAACCAAGGACGCCCATCTCAGAAACGACCAAATGCAAGCCCTTTGGTCATGGGAGGAGCCAGCATTTCTAGTGCACTGGTCTTCCTGACATGCCAGGACACCCTAGCGGGCACTGCAGTAGACTTCATAAAATGCTCCCAGGAACATTTTTTTTTTTTTTTTTTTTTTATGCAATTTTTTTTATACATCCAAAGCAAGGCTTTGTCAAAAAGCTTCAGTTATTAACAGGAAAATCAAATAATGGGAATACTCCCAGAAAATAAATTTCTATAATTACATAGTCCTCAATATAGGAGGAGACTGTACATATAAACCTAATAAGAGGTTAGGTATTATATAGGCAACAAATTAAATAAAAAAGAAAAAGAAGGCGTCTAGGTATTTAACATCAAACAATATAAGTCCGTAATAGAAACTCTCATGAGGTTTAGGATTCCTTGCATTTAAGATTGATCGAAGCTGAACCGGGTCAAAAAAATGGTATGTCTCTGAGTCAAAGAAGATTACACATTTACAAGGAAAACGTAACTGGAATTTCGCTCCCAATTGAACAGTCTCTTGTCTCATTATCAAGAATTTCTTTCGTCTTTCTTGTGTGGCCCTCGACACATCCGGAAAAATTTGAATCCTTTCACCGATAAAGGTGATCATTGAAGTTTGTCTCAAATATAACCTCAACAAGGATTCTTTATCAACAAGAAACACAAATGATACCAAAAGCGTAGATCTAAATTCAGCCTCCTCCTGTGATTGCTCTAATAAAGCTGATACATCAAGACTCACAGAGGGTTGAACATAGCTCCCTTACCTTGTGTGCTCAGCCCCCCAACCCCCCCCCCCTAAAACCCACTACCCACAACTGTACACCACTACCATAGCGCTTACAGGTGAAGGGGGCACCTAGATGTGGGTACAGGGGTTTGTGGTGGGTTTTGGAGGGCTTGCTGTTTCCTCCACAAACATAACAGGTAGGGAGGGGGATGGGCCTGGGTCCGCCTGCCTGAAGTGCATTGCACCCACTCAAACTGCTCCAGGGACCTGCATACTGCTGTGATGGAGCTGAGTATGACATCTGAGGCTGGCAAAAAATATTTTTAAAGATGATTTTTGAGGGTGGGAGGGGATTAGTGACCACTGGGGGAGTAAGGGGAGGTCATCCCCGATTCCCTCCGGTAGTCATCTGGTCATTTCG
Source organism: Microcaecilia unicolor (assembly GCF_901765095.1). NCBI lineage: Eukaryota > Metazoa > Chordata > Amphibia > Gymnophiona > Siphonopidae > Microcaecilia > Microcaecilia unicolor. Next base: position 35,049 of record NW_021963913.1, read on the forward strand.
GCCGCCTTTTTGTGCCTTGGTCGTAAGAAAAACAGGACCAGGTAAAGTCGTCCAAGTGCTCGTCAGGGACGCCCTTTTTTTTTCCATTATGGGTTGAAGACGTTCATGTGTTAGGCACTCCCAAGTCCCGCCTTCGCTATGCCTCCGATATGCCCCCTTGAACTTTGGTCATCCCTGCGACGGAAAGCAGTTGGGGACATCCAAAATCGGCTTTCGATTATACCGATTTGGACGACCCTGTGAGAAGGACGCCCATCTTCCGATTTGTGTCGAAAGATGGGCGTACTTCTCTTTCGAAAATGAGCCTGTTAGTGTTCTAACTCTAAGCGTTGGGGACATTCGGGCTTCATTTTTTTCTTCCCGTTCTGCTCTCATGCAGCTGTTATGGGAGCTCTGTTGCTTACCAGCTCTGTTTCCTTCCCTGTACAGTTGAGGGCTCTGGATGCATTCTCTGCCTTTGGCTCCTTTTTAGATGATCCATGTTTAGATTGATGCTAATTTGCTCACTGTATCACTATCCTGCCTTGTTCTGGGTCATGTTTTATGGTGTTTGAGACGCTCCCAGAGCAGGCTGATTTTTTAAATTAATTCTGGCCTAACAAATTGCTTTGTTTTTGTCACCTTGTCTGTGTCCAGATTTGAATTGTTTTTTTCTTTCAAATTGGTCACTTACATATGTAGCTGCACAGATTCCCTACAAGCCTGTGCTGCATCATTGTGAGGGATTTGAATCTTCTCATTATATGTTTTTATTATATTTCTGTCTCTGGGATATGGCCACCACACTTGTCGAATTGTAGGACTCTCTGGCATTCGTCACTGAGTTTACATCTGGACATTTGATATGGCTATGGTTCTGCCTACATAGCTAGCAGCAGTTCTATCATGCCTTAACTCTTTTCTTATTATGGACAAGGCAGAAGCCTTAGAGATTTCTTATTTTAGTGCTTTATAGCCTATGGTCTTTCAGTGCTTGTAGCTTGTGGTCTTATATTGCTTGTGGTTTTGTTTTTTTATAGACCGTAGTTGTTATTGACCTACTGTGCTGCTCTGCTCTGTTTACTGCTGTTGTGGGCTGTTATCTTCTGATGCACTTTGCCAACACTTCTTCTTCGGTGCAGCCTTCTGCTTCTCTCTATTCCATGTTCACTCAGCTGGTATACCTATGTGCCTACTTTTCTGCTTATGAGGCATTTCTGCCTTTTAACTTAAGTTCAAGTTTCAGTTTATTAAGCTACTAGGAAAAAATGCCCGTTTCTGAGCGGAATGAAACGGGCGCTAGCAAGGGGCCCCCTCCCTCCGTCCCTCGAAGCTACTTGCCTTGTTCGCTGTGGGCCGTTTCGGCCCTCGAGTGTCAATAGCTCCGCCCTCGACGTCATGACGTTTTGACGCGTCATGACGTTTTGACGCGAGGGCGGTGCAGACACTCCAGGGCACACCGGATATCTCGGGCACCTCAACTTCCGTGGAGGCTTCAGAATGTTGGGGTTGCCTTTTATATATATAGATGCTTAATGGCTCTTTCTGTTGTCACAGCAAGACTTCCTTGCTTCCATAAGACTTTTGCATCTGATGGTGCTGCTTGGCTTGGTCTCTGCATGGGAACCACAGTTCCATCTAAGCATGTGGATCTTAGCTCTGTCTCCAAATGTAGCCCTTAGTCCTTAGCCCTGACTCTGAATATGGATCTTCTCAGCTGTAACTGTAGAGTGCAATGATGAGCACAGCTCCGTACCTAAATGGAGAACACACACCTCTTCTCTGCATATACAGGGATTTCCTTTGCTACACGTAGGTCAGAGCACAGCTCCATCTCTCAATGTTGAACACTGCTCCAGCTCTGAATATCGAACACTTCTCCAGCTCTGAAGATTGAACACTGCTCCATCTCTGAAAATTGAACACTGCTCCATCTCTGAATATTGAACACTGCTCCATCTCTGAATGTCGAGCACAGCTCCATCTCTGAATGTCGAGCACAGCTCCATCTCTGAATGTCGAGCACAGCTCCATCTCTGAACGTTGAGCTCAGAACCATCTTTGCATGTAGAACATGGTTCCATCTCTAGAGGTCTTGCACAGAATCATCTCTAGCTGTACGGCACTGTATCTTTGGAAACAGAACGCTCTTCCATCTCTGGTTGTAAATGCACCTCCTTCTCTCAATGTAAAGCTCATTTCCATCTGAGTGTAGACCACACTCATCTCTGGTTGTTAAGCATACTTTTATCTCTGGATGTTGAGCACAATACCATCTCTGGCTGCAAAGTTCAGTTCCATCTCTGGAGGTAGTGCACATTCTCTTCTCTGGATATAAATCACACACCATTCTATGGAGTTGAAGCATTGATTCATTTCTGGATATGGAATGCAAATCCATCTCTGATTGGGTTTACCTTCTTTCCAGTGTACAGAGCCTTCCCTGTCTGTAGACCATAGTACCTTCTCTGGCTCTAGAACATAGCTTCGTTTCATGGTACTCTTCACTGGCATGGATCTCCAGTTCATCATGGAGGCATATTTTCAAAGCACTTTGGGAGGCTAAGTTCCATAGGTTTCTATGGAACTTTGGGAGGCTAAGTGCTTTGAAAATATGCCTCTATGTGGAACTCATATCTATCCCTGAGTCTCAGGTACAGCTACCTTCAGAGAATGACACATGATTCCATTTCTGGGTCTAGAGCATGATTTCAACTCTGAATTTGCCGCTCAGTTCCATATCGGAGTGTGGTCTCCATTTCCATCTTGGTACATGGCGCGCGTCTCCTTCTTGAGCTGTGCAGAATGGCTCCATCTCCACATGTACATCTCATAATGTGAATCTCAGCTGAATGGAGGGCACAGTTTCTCTGAATGGGGTACATTGGAACACAGCTCCATTTTTCACCGTGGGCCACACTCCATATCTTATTGTAAGGCACAACTCTGTCTCTGTTGTTGTGACACAGATTTTTCTGTCTGTGGAATATGGTTCCATTCACATTGCAAGCTTGCTCTTTATCCACCTGAGTAGTGCCACCCTATATTGACCATGGGACAAGCTCAGTCTGTGTCTGCATGGCTATCTGTCCTTCGATGCCAGCTTCACAGGTCTTTTTTGTTTCCTGAGTGCAGCATCTTCCTTCTTGCAGAAGGCTATTGTTCCTTGCTTGTAGTGTTTTTTGGTATTCCTCTTGCTATACTCTGCTGCTTCTTGCATATTGGAGCAGGGTATCTTGGCCATAGGAATCTGGCTCTATATCTGTCAAGCTCAGTTTGGTTCTATCGTTCTCCGTTAGTGCAGATTTTTACCATTCAATCTATGCTGGTTGAAGCTTCTGCACTGGTTCTGCTATAGTTGTGCCTTGTATCTTTCTGGTAGCATTGACTGCCTCGACTGTAGTTACATTTTCTAATTCTTGCTATGTTGTTTGGCATTGGTTCGATTGTACTCATCCTCTTGGGGTAGTTAAGGTATTTTGCTTCCTTCTCAGATGGTCTAGGATCCCTTCAGGATCTCTTATGTCTGGCCCTTGGTGCCAGGGGATGACGCCTGCCTATTTTTCATTGAGCTTATTCAGTATGTACCTCTTGGCAAGGGGATTTTCCATTTCAATGGGAGACCACAAAAATAAAGTATTTGGGAGTGGAGGTACTGATGGATTTGTCAAAACTGTATAGTAAGAATGTCTTGCCTTTGTTAGAAGATACTAGAGAGAGACTGCACCTCTGGCATTCATACCCACTTTCCTTATGGGACACTTATTTAATATGATTCAGGTGCCCCGATGGATTTATATATTTCAACTTTTACCCATATATTATTTTGGTACAGAGGAGAAAAATCCTACAATCATATGCCTTTTAAGGTGATTCAAACACCAAGAGAACATGGGGGTATGGGCTTACTAAATATTAAATATCTTATGATAGCCTGTGAAATGAGACATATTAACGACTGGTCTCGAAATACTCATTATTTTTCCCTGACATCTTTAGAAACTGAATTGTTCCCCGAGGTGCATTTTACTCAGATACTCCATATATCTCTTACCTATCTATATATGTTTCATCTTTGCTTATATCCTTCACTGTCAATTAAAATGTTCTATTACGTATTGTGTTGACATTGTAAGTAGTATACTATCCAGCTTATTTTCGAAAGAGAAAGATGCCCATATTTCGACCCAAATCGGGAGATGGGCGTCTTTCTCCCATGGGCGCCCAAATCGGTATAATCGAAAGCTGATTTTGGGCGTCTTCAACTGCAATCTGTCGCGGAAATGGGCAAAGTTGACGGGGGCGTGTCAGAGGCGTGGTGAAGACGGGACTGGGGCGTGTTTATTGGCTGAGGAGAGATGGGCGCCCTCGGCCAATAATATAAAAAAGAAAGGTGTTTTTAGCACGAATTTGGGTCACTTTTTGGACCCTTTTTCTTTCCACGAACAAGTCCCAAAAAAGTGCCCTAAATGACCAGATGACCACCGGAGGGAATTGGGGATGACCACCCCTGACTCCCCCAGTGGTCACTAACCCCCTCCCACCAAAAAAAAAAAACTAACTTTAACAACTTTTTTTCCAGCCTGTATGCCAGCCTCAAATGCCATACCCAGCTCCATCACACAGTATGCAGGTCCCTGGAGCAGTTGTTAGTGGGTGCAGTGGACGTCAGCCAGGTGGACCCAGGCCCATCCCCCCCCCCCCACCTGTTTCACTTGTAGTGGTAAATGGGAGCGCTCCAAACCGCCCCCAAAACCCACTGTACCCACATCTAGGTGCCCTCCTTCAGCCATAAGTGCTATGGTACTGGTGTAGAGTTGTGGGGAGTGGGTTTTGGGGGGATTTGGGGGGCTCAGCACCCAAGGGAAGGGAGCTATGGACTTGGGAAGTATTTTACTTTTTTTTAATTGTTACAAGTGCCCCCTAGGGTGCCCGGTTGGTGTCCTGGCATGTGAGGGGGACCAGTGCACTACGAATCCTGGCCCCTCCCATGACCAAATGCCTTGGATTTGTTCGTTTTTGAGCTGGGCGCCTTCGGTTTCCATTATCGCTGAAAAACGAAACCGCCCAGCTCAAATCTACACAAATCCGATGCATTTGCCCGGCACAAACCGTATTATCGAAAAAAAAGATGGACGCCCATTTTTTTTCGAAAATACGGTCTGTCCTGCCCCTTCACGTACCCGTTCTCGGAGATAGACGCCCATGGAGATGGGTGTTCGCGATCGATTATGCCCCTCCACCCCATACTTTGTATTGTTATTTGAATATTTTTACAGCTGTAATTGCCTTTTGCTCATGTTTGATTTATTCTTACTGTACACCACTTTGAGTGAATTCCTTTAAAAAGGTGGTAGATAAATTCTAATAAATAAATAAAATAATCGGGGAGCTTACCCTAGGGAGCATTAACCAAATATCCCATTCTGAAGGCTAGTTGTGAGGTTTAGAAGTGGGTCTGCTGACAACATCATTTTTCCTCATGGGTAACCCCTTATCTTTCTTTATGTGACAACCCTGCCTTCCCACCAGGGGTGTGACATAATATATTTACTCTTTGGGCAAACAAAGGCTTAAATTTTAATTTCAGGTATTAGATGATGAGGGCAAATTTAAATCATTTATAGAATTACAGAACAAATTTACCCTGTCACCCATACACCATTTTGCATATATGCAACTCAAACATTATATCTCTTCATTAACATGGACAGACCTCAAAGAGGATGTGAGAGAGACCATAACAGATGCTTATACATTGGGATCACAACTTCAAGTGCCCCTGACTTACCATCATAGATTTCTTAAAGATTCAACGCCTGACTTGGATTATGCAGCATTAACACAGAACTGGACTCAAGATCTAGATTGTACTATCGCAGGAGACTGCTTAAAGTCAACAAATAAAAGACTAATCACATAATGAGTTAGATCAAGAAATGTTTCATAAATTTTTACTTAGATTATATATAGTACCGATCAGAGCATAAAAAGCTGGTTTGAGTTCACACTCTAAATGCCCCAGATCCACCTAAATATCAACACATCTATCCCAGTGCGTTTGGGAGGGAGGAGAAGGGGGGTTGCAGATATAAAATATTGGTGCATGTTAAGAATTTTGTATTATATCATCACAGAAAATGTTGGATTTCTGTATATTTTCTTTGTTACAAAGTTACATGAAGGCACATTTTCGATATGACGTCTGTTAGACGTTTTGCAAAAAAACATCCAAAATCTGAATAGGAAAGAAGTTCATTTTCAAAAAAGAAAAACGTCTATCTTTTGTTTTCAAAAATACTGTTTCTAACAAGGTTTTGTGCTTTGGATGTTTTGTGTCAAACTAAAGAAAAAACACTCAGTTCTCTGTAACAGCTTTACAGCAAAGAAACACCACCTGCTGGCCAAATAGGAGAAATACACTTCAGGACATAATTAAACAGGAAAATATCTAATACATTTTACAGGCTTAAAACTCACTATTTCCACAACAAGAGTGGATTACTGTAATGCACTCTACACTGGTCTAACTACAAAGGGTCTGCACCAGCTCCAATTGATTTGGAATGCTGCAGCAAGAGTAATAGAAGTTTGCAAGTGACGTGACCACATCACAACATTTTTGCAAAAACTTCACTGGCTACCAGTGCAATGCAGGGCTAAATTTAATACTCTTATGTCTGATCTTCAAGGCCCTTAAGGGAAATGGCCCCAAGTACTTGAAGAACAGGTTCACCCTCCACACACCTCCAAGGATACTAAGGTTCTCCCTAACCACACCCTCTCCAAAAGACATTGCACGATGTGATACCCGTACGTGAGCCTTCTCTGGAGTAGCCCCCACACTCTGGAATACACTCCCTGAAAGCAGTGGCGTTCCTGGGGGGGCTGACACCCGGGGCGGATCGCCGATGCGCCCCACCCCCCGGGTGCAGCGCCCCCTCCCCCCCGGTGAAAGAACACCACGGGTGCAGCGCGATCCCCCGGCAAAAGAACACCCTCCCCCCGGGTGTACGCCGCTGGGGGGGGGGGGGGGTGCCGCGTGCCTGTCGGCTCTTCATTTTCATGCTCCCTCTGCCCCGGAACAGGTTACTTCCTGTTTCGGGGCAAAGGGAGCATGAAAACGAAGAGCCGACAGGCGCGCGGCACCCCCCCCCCCCAGCGGCGTGCACCCGGGGCGGACCACCCCCACCCCACCCCCTTGGTACGCCACTGCCTGAAAGGCTCCGCTTAACACAAAACTATCTCTACTTCAGGAAGCAGGTGAAAGCTTGGCTCTTCAACCAAGCCTTTAATGGAGGAAGCAACTAACTTAGTAGTCTCACACACACGCACAAGGAGTGGCACCGGCTGCCCATACTATAGCAGGATATGTTTATCCACTCCTATCCTAGCTGAGATATTTAATCACCTCTCTGACCTCATGTGCAACTTTCTTTAAATTAGTCCCCTTATTTTCTAATTCCTCTTACTCTCTTACCTATCTATATGTTCCATCTTTGTTTATACCCTAGGCTGTCTATTAAAATGTTTTATTACATATTCTCCGAGGACAAGCAGGCTGCTTGTTCTCACTGATGGGTGACGTCCTCGGCAGCCCCTCCAATCGGAATCTTCCTAGCAAAGTCCTTTGCTAGCTCTCGCACGCCAGCGCGCACCGCGCATGCGCGGCCGTCTTTCCGCCCGAAACCGGCTCGAGCCGGCCAGTCTTCTTTCGTCCGCACTCGGTACGGCTGTGTTTTTTGTCGTGTCGAGCCCCGGAGAGTCGACCTCGCGCGTCCGTTTTATATTGACGTGTTTTTCTTCGAAAAGTTCTGTAAATTTGTCGGGAAGTGCTCCGAAAACCCCCTGGGGTCTCGTTTTCCCTTCCCGTATTTCCAGTTTTTGCCCCGGTAAGTTTTCTTTCGTCGTCGGGGTAGGCCTTCTTTCGGCCTCGGTCGAGATTTTTTCTCCCTTAAAGTTTTGGTGCTCCAAATTCGTCATTTCGGATTTTGACTTCGCCGGCGTGATTTTTCCGCCCATGACCTCGAAGCCTTCCAGCGGCTTCAAGAAGTGCACCCAGTGCGCCCGGGTAATCTCGCTCACTGATAGGCACTCTTCGTGTCTTCAGTGTCTGGGGGCCGTGCACCGTCCCCAGAACTGTAGTCTGTGTTCCTTGTTACAAAGGCGGACTCAAGTAGCGAGATTAGCCCAGTGGAACGTTTTGTTCTCGGGCTCTTCGTCGGCATCGGCACCGGGGTCATCGTGTGCATCGACGTCATCAGCGTCCAGACCTTCACCCTTGGCTGCCAGTGCATCGAGTGCATCGAGGCATCGGCCCTCTGCATCGGCGCCGAGACATCGGATAGCTGCATCGACGTCGGTGGTACCGGGACCTCGTCTCCTGATGTCGTCGGACGGTGGTGCATCGAGTGGAGTGCAGGTGAGGGCTGTCCATTCCCCTGCTGGTGGCGGTGAGCCCTCGGGTGGGTCTCCTCCTACCCTGAGGGCTCCTGCGGTACAGCCCCCCCGAGATCGACCCTCTTCGGTCTCGGCCCCGAGGAAGCGACGGATGGATTCTACGTCCTCCTCGTCGGTGCCGGGGAGCTCCGGTGACATGCTTCGGAAGAAGTCGAAGAAGCATCGACACCGGTCCCCTCCCCGTGTCGGCACCGAGAGCTCTGGGTCGCCGAGGGAGTCGGCACCCAGCAGGCATCGGCACCGAGAGGACCGCTCACCCTCTGTTCAGGAGGTGTCGATGCGCTCCACTCTGGACAGCCCGGAACAGCCTCCACGCCCGGAACAGGTTCTGACGTCGACGCCTGCATCGACCTCCATGCCTTTCTCTGCAGCCGCTCTGAACGAGAGCCTCCGGGCCGTTCTCCCAGAGATTCTGGGAGAGCTGTTGCGCCCTACCCCTCCGGTACCGGCGGTGCTTGCGCCTCCGGTACCGTCGAGCGTGGCGCCGGCTGGCCCATCGCCCGGGGTGAGGTCCCCGACGTCGGTACCGCGTGCGGTGCCGACTGCGGCCACCTCCCAGGAGGGCTCCCCGACTACGTAAGCGGAGGGAGCTTCGCCGATGCGGGCGAGGGAGTCTACCTCTCGACGCCCCCATCGTGGACGTGGCTCCACGGAGTCGAGCCGGGCGCGGTTGTAGACGCAGGTCCGTGAACTTGTGTCTGACACCGAGGGTGAGGCCTCGTGGGAAGAAGAAGAAGACCCCAGATATTTCTCTGACGAGGAGTCTGAGGGTCTTCCTTCTGATCCCACTCCCTCTCCTGAAAGACAGCTTTCTCCTCCCGAGAGTCTGTCTTTTGCTTCCTTTGTCCGGGAGATGTCTACGGCCATCCCCTTCCCGGTGGTTGTGGAGGACGAGCCCAGGGCTGAAATGTTTGAGCTCCTGGACTATCCTTCTCCACCTAAGGAAGCGTCCACTGTTCCCTTGCACCATGTCCTGAAAAAGACATTGCTTGCGAACTGGACCAAGCCACTAAGTAATCCCCACATCCCCAAGAAGATCAGTCCCAGTACCGGATCCATGGGGACCCAGAGCTGATGCGCACCCAGTTGCCTCACGACTGGAGTTGTGGATCTGGCCCTAAAGAAGGCTAAGAGTTCTAGGGAGCATGCTTCGGCGCCCCCGGGCAAAGACTCTAGAACCTTAGACTCCTTTGGGAGGAAGGCCTACCATTCCTCTATGCTCGTGGCCAAAATCCAGTCTTACCAGCTCTACACGAGCATACACATGCGGAACAATGTGCGGCAGTTGGCGGGCTTGGTTGATGCTCTTCCCCCCGAGCAAGCCAAGCCTTTTCAGGAGGTGGTCAGGCAGCTGAAGGCGTGCAGAAAATTCCTGGCCAGAGGAGTGTATGACACTTTTGATGTTGCGTCCAGGGCCGCTGCTCAAGGTGTGGTGATGCGCAGGCTCTCATGGCTGCGTGCCGCCGACCTGGAGAATAGACTCCAGCAGCGGATTGCGGACTCGCCTTGCCGTGCGGACAATATTTTTGGAGAGAAAGTCGAACAGGTGGTAGAGAGTCTCCACCAGCGGGACACCGCATTCGACAAGTTCTCCCGCCGGCAGCCTTCAGCTTCTACCTCTACAGGTAGACGTTTTTTCGGGGGAAGGAAGACTGTTCCCTATACTTCTGGTAAGCGTAGGTACAATCCTCCTTCCCGACAGCCTGCGGCCCAGGCTAAGCCCCAGGGCGCTCGCTCTCGTCAGCAGCGTGCGACTCAGCAAGGCCCCGCGGCTCCCCAGCAAAAGCAAGGGGCGAGCTTTTGACTGGCTCCAGCAGAGCATAGCCGACATCCTAGTGTCAGTGCCGGGCGACCTGCCAGTCGGAGGGAGGTTGAAAGCTTTTCACCAAAGGTGGCCTCTCATAATCTCCGATCAGTGGGTTCTGCAAATAGTCCGGCAAGGATACACCCTCAATTTGGCCTCCAAACCTCCAAATTGTCCACCGGGAGCTCAGTCTTACAGCTTCCAGCACAAGCAGGTACTTGCAGAGGAACTCTCTGCCCTTCTCAGCGCCAATGCGGTCGAGCCCGTGCCATCCGGGCAAGAAGGGCTGGGATTCTATTCCAGGTACTTCCTTGTGGAAAAGAAAACAGGGGGGATGCGTCCCATCCTAGACCTAAGGGCCCTGAACAAATATCTCGTAAAAGAAAAGTTCAGGATGCTTTCCCTGGGCACCCTTCTCCCCATGATTCAGCAAAACGATTGGCTATGCTCTCTGGACTTGAAGGATGCCTACACACACATCCCGATACTGCCAGCTCACAGACAGTATCTGCGATTTCAGTTGGGCACACGCCACTTCCAGTACTGTGTGCTACCCTTTGGGCTCGCCTCTGCGCCCAGGGTGTTCACAAAGTGCCTAGCTGTAGTAGCAGCGGCGCTTCGCAGGCTGGGGGTGCATGTGTTCCCATATCTCGACGATTGGCTGGTGAAGAACACATCCGAGGCAGGAGCCCTGCAGTCCATGCAGATGACTATTCGCCTCCTGGAGCTACTGGGGTTTGTGATAAATTATCCAAAGTCCCATCTTCTCCCAGTGCAGAAACTCGAATTCATAGGAGCTCTGCTGGATTCTCGGACGGCTCGCGCCTATCTCCCAGAGGCGAGGGCCAACAACTTGTTGTCCCTCGTATCGCGGGTGCGAGCGTCCCAGCAGATCACAGCTCGGAAGATGTTGAGATTGCTGGGCCACATGGCCTCCACAGTTCATGTGACTCCCATGGCCCGTCTTCACATGAGATCTGCTCAATGGACCCTAGCCTCCCAGTGGTATCAGGCTGCTGGGGGTCTAGAAGACGTGATCCACCTGTCCACGAGTTTTCTCGAATCCCTCTATTGGTGGACAATCTGGTCCAATTTGACTCTGGGACGTCCTTTCCAAATTCCTCAGCCACAAAAAGTGCTGACAACGGATGCGTCTCTCCTGGGATGGGGAGCTCATGTCGATGGGCTTCACACCCAAGGAAGCTGGTCCCTCCAGGAACGCGGTCTACAGATCAACCTCCTGGAGTTACGAGCGATCTGGAACGCTCTGAAGGCTTTCAGAGATCGGCTGTCCCATCAAATTATCCAAATTCAGACAGACAACCAGGTTGCCATGTACTAGGTCAACAAGCAGGGGGGCACCGGATCCCGCCCCCTTTGTCAGGAAGCCGTCAGCATGTGGCTCTGGGCTCGCCGTCTTGGCATGGTGCTCCAAGCCACATATCTGG